>NC_068450.1:26996852-27204352 GCF_023373465.1 Oncorhynchus keta
CTGTTTCAAATATTTTTATTAAACACACACAAGAATGGTGTATAGGTATACATGACAGGTATACAATTCTTATCTAAACATAAAAGAGCATACAGGAACAACAAGACCCAGAGTTCTGGGTGCAGAATAAATAATACAAAACACGACATACAAAACAAGGACACGTAGAAAGAAAAAGGGAAGATGTCCCCCCCCTCCCAACTGCTCGGGCGGTAGGGCCAGCACACGCTGCCCAAAGGTAGATTAAAATATTACAATTGAGAGTGTGTTAATAAGTACAAATTCACAGCACCGACTCGTCCAAGTAGGAGAGGAAAGGCTGCCAGATTTGATCAAATGTTGATAATTTATTGTTCAGAATATATCTAATTCTTTCTAAGTGTACAGTGTTTGCCAATTCCCTGAGCCATAATTTGGTAGAGGGCGCTTCCCTCCTTTTCCAAAACAACAAGATTAGTTTTTTTGCCGAGATGAGACCATACGAGATTAGTTGTTTTTGGGGGTTGGTTAATCCGTTTAGGGACTCAGATACTCCCAGGATTATCAGAAGCGGGTCTGGATCTATTGAAGTCTCCAAAACTTCAGAGAGGATCCTTAAAATTCCACACCAATAACCATGCAAGCTCGAGCATAGGGCAAAGCAGTGGAGTAGTGTACCCTGCGTAGCCTGACATTTATCACATGTAGGGGATGTGTCAGGAAATATCCTATGCAGTTTAGTTTTGGAATAGTGTAATCTGTGTAATACCTTGAATTGTATGAGACGATGTCTGGAATTAATGGAGCATGTGTGGATATACTCCAAGCTCTCTTCCCAGTCTGCCACTGAGATGTCAGTCCCTAGTTCTTCCTCCCATTTTGCCTTGATGGCATCAGTAGAAGGTGTGCTAACAGATTGAAAGCGTCATATAGACGCGATATCAGTTTATCTGAGGTGGGGCATATTTGTATGCATCCGTCAAACATGGAAGGTTTAGCATTCCCAAATGTTGGGAGGTGTTTTCTAACGTAGTCTCTAATTTGTAGGTATCTGAAAAAATTACTTCTGGGAAGATTATAAGTTTCCCTCACCAGCTCAAAGGGAGCAAAGGTCCCTTCTATGTATAAATCCCCCATGGTACTTATCCCCAACTCTCCCCATCGCTCAAAGGTGTTATCAAGGTTAGAAGGGGCAAAGGAGGGATTCCTGGCGACAGGGAGCATGAATGACATTGGTCTGAGCTCAAAGTGGACTTTAATTTGCTTCCAGATTCGGACCTTGCTATGTATTATAGGATTGTTACAATAAAGTGACATCTCCAGATTGACAGGCGACAAAATCACAGCGCCAATAGAGAAGGGGTGACACTCCTCACGCTCCATACTAAGCCAGCTGGATGCCGGGAGTACATCATCCAACAGAAACGTAACAATGCGGAGGTTAGCGGCCCAGTAATAAAATATAAAATTTGGGAGAGACAATCCTCCTTCCATCTTGGATTTACAGAGGTGTTTTTTACCTATCCTGTGTGTTTTATAATCCCAAATGAAAGGATTGATAATTGAGTCCAGTTGTTTATGAAAGGATTTAGGTATGAATACTGGGATGTTCTGATATAGGTAGAGCAGTTGTGGGAGGAAGACCATTTTAATGGCATTAATTCTTCCTAGCAGAGAAATTGGGAGAGTTCTCCAAAATAGTATGTTTGCTTTGAGTTTTGTATCAGAGAGGGAAATTCTCTTTAAATAGTAAGGAGTATTGTTTGGTAACTACAATTCCTAGGTAGGTACATTTTCTGAAGATAACTTAAATGGGAGATGTTCTAGCCAGGAGGTATTTTGCGACCGTATGGGCATTAATTCACTCTTGTTCCAATTTATTCTGTATCCCGAGAAGGTACCAAACAAATTGATCACATCAAGAATAGCTGGGATACTAGCCTGGGGTTCTGTTACATAGAGGAGGATGTCATCTGCGTATAGGGAGATCTTATTTAGAGTATCTTTAGTATTATAGCCATGTATTGCTGCATGAGATCTAATCGTCTGAGCGAGCGGTTTGGTAATTAGGGCGAAGAGCATAGGCGACAGCGCACAACCCTGCCTTGTCCCCCTGTTGAGGTTAAATCGGGGCGACAATGATTGGTTAGTGAGTATTCTGGCACAGGGGTTCCTATATAAAAGCTGGATCCAATTTATGAACCAATATGAAATTTCTGTAGGACCTTGTATAGATAGGGCCACTCAACTTGGTCAAAGGCCTTTTCGGCGTCAAGAGATATGACGGCAAGGTCCACGTTGGGTAACCTCTGAGAATACATAATATTGAAGAGGCGCCTGAGATTGAAGAATGAGTTTCTGTTAGGGATAAAGCCGGTCTGAACCGAATGGACCAATTTGCCAATTAAAGTGCTAAGCCTGTTAGCCAGAGTTTTTGCTAAAATCTTTTGGTCTGTATTAAGGAGAGATTGTCATGTATTGTCATGTATTGTCATGTATTGTCATGTCTTGTCCCTGTGCTTTCTCTTCTCTTCGTTTCCCCCTGCTGGTCGTATTAGGTTACTTTCTCTCTCTCTATCTTTCCGTTCCTGCTCCCAGCTGTTCCTCATTCTCCTAACGACCTCGTTTACTCTCTCACACCCGTCCCCTATTTTGCCCTCTGATTAAGTCTCTATTTCTCTCTCTGTTTCTGCTTCTGTCCTTGTCGGATTCTTGTTTGCTTTGCCCTTGTTCCGTCCTGTCGTATTCTGCCTCTTCATCAGATACTGCGTGTGAGCAGGTGTCTCAATCCTCTACGACCCACGCCTACCCGAAGGGACCTGCAGTCTGTTGCCGCTAGCCCTGCAATTCTCCTCTACTACTAGAAGGGGGACTCTCCTGTAAAGATAGAGGATTTATGTTTTCCCTGTTTGGACATCTCCTGTAAAGATTGAGGATTTATGTTTTCCCTGTTTGGACATTAAAAGACTCTGTTTCTGTTAAATCGCTTTTGGGTCCTCACTCACCTGCATAACAGAGATATTGGTCTGTATGACCCTACCTCTTCTGGATCTTTACCCTTCTCATGTATAACTGTAATGAACGCTTCATCCAAAGTAGAAGGGAGAGCTCCATCCTCATTGGCCTGAATCAACATTTTGTGCAGGTAGGGGGAGAGCATGTTGCTGAATGTTTTATAGAATTCACCAGGGTATCCACCTGGGCCCGGGGTCTTGCCACTCTTTAGAGATTTAATTCTTTCTCGAATTTCATCAAGAGATATTTCCTTATTCAGGAAGTTAGAATCTTCCTGGTTCAGGGCAGGAAGATTACAGTCCTCCAAAAATGTTTGCATAATTAAGGGGTTAGGATCCGCTTTAGATGTATATAGAGTCTCATAAAACTGCCGGAATCTGTCATTGATGTCTTTGAGGGAAGAGAGTAATTCCCCAGATGCAGATGAATCATTTGGTCACTCACATTTTTTCGAAGTTGTCTGGCGAGTAATTTGTGTGGTTTGTCACCAAACTCAAAATATTTTTGCTTGGCAAAAAAAAAAAGAGTAAAGATTTAGCAATTTTAGCTGAGAGAATCTGATTATATTCAAATTTTAAAGAGGTAAATTTTTTTATGTTTCTCCATAGATGGGTGGTTAGCATTCTCCCTATCCAGTAAGTGAATTTGTCCCTCAAGTTCTTCCAGTTTTCCTCTGTTTTGCCTACTCCTGGCAGCCTGAAAGGAGATGATAAAGCCTCTCAGATAAGCCTTCAGTGTTTCCCACAATAATGCTGGGGAGGTCTCTGTGTTGTCGTTGGTATCAAAGAAAATTTTAATTTGGTCTTTAAGATATTCACAGAATGTTGGTTCTGTGAGGAGCTGAGGATTCAACCTCCAGACCCTCTCGTTTGGTACAATGTCACCCAATCTCAGGGAGAAGGAGAGTGGACTGTGGTCCGAGATTATAATATCATGATACCTCACATTACAGGTATAGGGGAGTAGTCTAGCATCCAACAAAAAGTAGTCAATTCGAGTGTAAACCTTGTGAACATGAGAGTAAAAGGAGTATTCCCTACCCGTAGGGTTAGCGATCCTCCATATATCAAATAAGTTTGAATTTTTTATGTAGGTATTCAATAATTCGCTGGAATAGGAGGTAGGGGTTCGCCGGGTAGAGGATCTATCCAAATATTGGTCTAGCACACAGTTAACCTCTTGCTCCTACCTGACACGCAGGCGTCCCATCTAGACATCTGGAAATGCAAATGCGCTACGCTAAATGCTAATAATACTAGTTAAAACTCAAACGTTCATTAAAATACACATGCAGGGTATTGGATTAAAGCTACACTCGTGAATCCAGGCAACAAGTCAGATTTTTAAAATGCTTTTCGGCGAAAGCATGAGAAGCTATTATCTGATAGCATGTAACACCCCAAAAGACCTGCAGGGGATGTAAACAAAATAATTAGCATAGTCGGCGCTACACAAACCGCACAAATAAAATATAAAACATTCATTACCTTTGACCATCTTCTTTGTTGGCACTCCTAGATGTCCCATAATCACTATTGGGTCTTTTTTTCCGATTAAATCGGTCCATATATAGCCTAGATATCGATCTATGAAGACTGTGTGATAAACGGAAAAAAATAGCGTCTTATAATGTAACGTCATTTTTTTAAATGAAAAAAGTCGACGATAAACTTTCACAAAACACTTCAAAATACTTTTGTAATGCAACTTTAGGTATTAGTAAACGTTAATAAGCGAACAAATTGATCACGAGGCAATGTATATTATATAGGGGTACGTCTGGAAATAATGTCCGGGTAAATCTCAACCAAAATATCCGGTCCGAGACCTGAAGAAATTGGCTGTCTCTTCTTCGTTTGAACAAGAAACAAAGCCTAGGCAAATGACAAGACTGTTGACATCGTGTGGAAGCTGTAGGAATTGCAATCTCGGCTCCAGGTAATTTGCTTTCCCATAGACAATTAATGCAAGTGGCGCATTGATATATTTTCCAATTTTCAGTGATCAGATTTTCCTGCGCTTTTCGATGATACGCACGTTCTGTTATAGTCACAGCCGTGATTTAACCAGTTTTATAAACGTCTGAGTGTTTTCTATCCACACATACTAATCATATGCATATACTATATTCCTGGCATGAGCAGCAGGGCGCTGAAATGTTGCGCGATTTTTAACAGAATATTCGAAAAAGCAGGGCGTAGGAGTAACAGGTTAAGGTCCCCTCCAATGACCAGGTTAGTATGCGAGATATCTGGAATCAGGGCAAGGACTCTTTTGAAAAAAGAGGGGTTGTCAATGTTTGGCCCATAGATATTTAGTAGAGTTACTGAGGTAGAGTGGATTTCTCCTATTGCGATCACATACCGACCCTCTTTATCCGCAATAGTGGTTTTATGTAGAAAGGGAATTCCTTTCCGTACCAGAATCGCTGTGCCTCTCGTTTTGGCAGAGAAGTTAGAGGGATACACTTGCCCCACCCACCTACACTTAAGTCTGCTATGAGAGTTATTCTTCAGATGGGTTTCTTGCAAAAATATAATATCAGACGAGAGTGCTTTCAAGTGGGCTAGGACCTTGCCCCTCTTAATTGGTTCGTTTAAACCCTTGACATTCCAGGAAGTGAATGTAAGCCCCGCCCTCCTCTCGTTTGTAGTTCCTATGGTGGCCTGCATACCATGTAACTTGATAAAAAGGTAAGAAAGCGCACCAAACCATCACGATCAGCATATGTAGCACCTACACCCGAGTAGTATCCAACCCACCCCTCCCCCTGCAAGCACCTTTACTTCCCACCCTGTTCCCCTAATTTCCCCAACACTTACCCCCCCCATCAACCCACATTTAACAGGCATGTACAAACAGGAGATAAAAAAAAGGACAAATAAAAATAATAAACACATTGTCTGGCCGATGCCAAAAAAGAACGGCGCGACCTCGAACAAGAGGTAAAACAAAAATAAAATCCCAACTATACGTTCACCTCTCACTATCCTAGAACTTCTACTAACATATGAACTGAGGAGGCTCCTGCGAGTTAAGTGTTCAGTTAGCATCTAATAAACCTAAACCGAATAAGTTGCAACTTAAACATATTGCACATTTAAGCGTCATCCTGGGTCAATCCCAGAGATAAGCAAGATATAGCCTCAAGCTAATATTGCTAAGCACTGCCGGTCAAAAAATAAACCATCCGCAACCGACATAGTCAGCCGTACCTTTACATACTGTGGGTGAGGAGATCGGAACAAGGATTTGTTCAATTAAACGTTCCCCCCATAAAAAAATATGTTTAATAAAAAATAAGTAAAAATGCCTTATATATGTATATATATACACATACATACATACATACACACATACATATATATATATATATATATATATATACACATACATACACACATACATACACACATATACACACACACACACACACACACACATATATATACATACATACACACATACCTATATATACATATATATACATACACACACATCCATACATATACATGTATCTATACATACCCACACAAAAAAATCATATATATATTTAAAGAATATGTATATACATCCATATGCACACATACACATACAAACATTCATACCCCAGAATAACAATCTACACTGATTTAAAATACACACATACATAATACTAAAATGCTAAGAGAAAATAGTAATAAAGTACAAATAGTAATTATATTTACGCACACCTACACATACATAAGCACTACAGAGGGCTGGTGGGACTCTAGTCGGGAGAGAGGCCCAAGGCCAGACAAAGGCAGAACGGCACAAAACATCAACTTGCTAACCAGGCGTCTGCCCCCTCCCAACCATCACCCCCAGTCCCCTGCAAGCAATAAATAAATGGTATGGTAGTAAGAGTGATGTAAGGATTGTAAAATAAATAACGAAACAAAACAAAAGTGGGGGAATATAAGTATATCCGTCCGAAGGTGTCAGTGATCAAACCTGGAAGTAAAAAATATGCATCGCTGAGCACAGCCGGGATGAAAGTGAATTTAACGTTAAATGAGAGCTCTGACCGCCATCCATTGGCCTGCTCAGCGTCTTACATGCTTGGTAGCCCTTGTTGAGCCTGTTTAATACGTTTTCACCCAATATGGTATAGTATGGATTCGAGTCCATGAGCAGACCCTAACACGCACTAACAGGGCACTCTAACCTGTACGGGGATTGGTGTATATCCCCGGATAAACTTCTCTGCATCCAAAACCGAGGAGAGCCAAATCTTCTCACCGGAAGGCGGGGTAATTCTTAGTCTTGCAGGGAAGAGTAAGGCTGGGCGAAGATGGAGTTTGTAGAGTTTGGTCATGACATCTCTGTAGTCGGCGCATAATCCTCATAGACACGGAATGGATGCCCTTTATGTGACAGGTTGCCCCTCATTCGAGCTTCACGCAGGATAAGATCCTTGGTCTTGAAACTGTGACAACAGATTATTACTGGGCGAGGACGTTGGCCCGGTCCAGGCACTGGGACAAGGGAGCGATGTGTGCGGTCCAGCTGGGGATCCGAATCCAAAACATCCGATCCCATTGCATCCTTCAATAGCTTGGCAAAGAAGTCGGTGGGGCGAGAGCCCGCCTCTATCCCCTCTGCCAGACCAACAACGCGAAGGTTATTACGTCTGGATCGGCCCTCCAGGTCCACCACTTTCACAGAAAGCCTCTGCACAGTATCCTGCAATGACGTGCATAGCTTCTCTAACTCGTCGATCCTACCAGCGTTGAATTCAGAAGCTTTCTCAAGGTCCACAATAGTCTGGCCATGCGAAGCGACCGTTCGAATGACGCTCTCGATTTTGGTGTCCAGCTCAGCAATAGTGGCCTTAAGATCCTCAGCTATAGCAACACGTAGCTCCCCCAAAGCCCGGGTAAGTTCTGTAAGTGTCACGTTGTTGCATATGCCTCCCGCCATGTCTGTCTCGTTGTTGCCAATTTGTAAGTCGCTCTGGATAAGAGCGTCTGCTAAATGACTTAAATGTAAATGTAAATGTTTAGTGGGGAGTAGGCCTCCGCTGTGGATTTATTGTCCTTTGGGCGCTTATTACTCGGCATTTTCATATAAAAAGTTACAATCTTGTATTAGAAAGAAACATTTGTTGTAAAAAGTGCCATAAAGTAGGTTAAATTAGATTATTTCGCAAAAAAGTTGCAGGAGCCTCTCACACACAGCCGTTCACTCCAACATGCTAGCTCCGCCCCCCCTGATGATTTATCTGACCCTATCACGTCCCTTCTTCTCCAGTTCCACAAGAAGCGGGCCAACGTAAACCATGTCACTATGTTGAATTCTTCAAGGTGTTACATGTTGCAGTCTGATACACCGTGGATCTCGTCAGGATAAATTCACATGATAAGCTGGAGTACATCTGTGTAGAATGGCCCTAACAGCCCCTAACCGTTCCAAAGCCCCTGGATAAGACTGTAAACTCCTTCCATTTCCAGCCCATGAAACTGAGATTACATGACCCATTGCAACCAGAGCCACCAGCCAAACCAGCTCAAAGAAAGGAAATATCTCTATGTATTTTCTTCCCCTTGTTTCACCATGATGAGAGGATGCCATGCTCACCATGGTGTGCGAGTAAGGGTGAGTTAAACTCTTCCAGATCAAGCACTGTAGGCCTGGCAAGAAGAGATTAAGAATGTTTAAAGAGTTTGAGAGAGAAGTAGATAGCATAGCAAATTTCAGCTCACTGCTTGACAGGATTCTTCAATTGTTCCTGAAAGTTTATGCTGAACATGGCTATGTCATAACTTAATCTATGACCTCTGCTCTGATAGTTCATGGTGGATATAGAGACAAGTTCCTCCTGATGTTGTCATTGGTGAATCATACTGCCACCTTGTGGAGTTAAAGGGTTAGACTACCAGTAGACTTCTCAGGTACCCTGTCTTTTCAGATCATAGCCCATATTTAGTAGGTATGTGGTTACTGTATGTAGTAAAAGTAGTGGTTATGGATTGCCTGTCTGCCTCTAGGGCACTGGAAATTCCTCTGGGGACAGAGAGGCCCCTGGATGTCACCTCTACCAAAGACACAGTCTGCCTGTAGGGCACTGGGAATGCCTCAGGGGACAGTGAGGGACCTGGGGCCTTATTTATGACCACTGTGTAAATTTCACACTAAATATCTGCATGCAATATTTTTGAAAATACAAATCTTAAAATATTGAGATTTATAAACTTGGTGCGTGTCATACTTCTGTAGCTCAGTTGGTAGAGCATGGCGCTTGTAACGCCAGGGTAGTGGGTTCGATCCCCGGGACCACCCATACGTAAAATGTATGCACACATGACTGTAAGTCGCTTTGGATAAAAGCGTCTGCTAAATGGCATATATTATTATTATTATTATATGCATGTTTACTGTTATAAATCCTGTCGTAAAAATGTGCGTTCGTGAACGAGCATTAAAACTCTGCTCGGAAACGCACTCCATTCACCTTTTATAGTGCCCTTTTATATGTTGTATAATTGGCACTGTTGGAATTAGGCCACTGTCGTTTGTAAAATAAAACAACGGTAGAATTTTTGATCACATTTCTGTAGAGGTGTGGGCAGAACATTTTGATATTTTGTGGTGAGTCTTTCAAACTAGACATGAATGTTGCTTATAGCGAGTGCCTGCCCTGAACGGCACATTCTGCAAGACTGATTGTATATTGGAAACAACTTAAAAGTAGGCTACCCCTCTATGCAAAGGACGAATTGTTGATCACATTTTTTTTATTAGTGTTTATTAGTGTCTTCTGCCTTGATATAGGGTCTGAGAATAAATAGTCTAATATTCACATAATCACATCACTTCATTGGTGTGACATCATACAAACATTGTCTAGGCCAGTGGTTTCCGGCGTTAAACTCTTCAAAGTTGCAATAGCACATCCGTTTTCCTCTCATCATGTCAGTCATTGACTACCTTAGGGCAGTGGCTCTCAATCCTGGTCCTGGAGATACAAAGGGGTGCACATTTTGTTTGCCCCAGCACTACACAGCTGATTCAAAGGCTCAGGGTCAGGTCAGACAGAGGTCAGTAATCTAGAGTAGTGGGGCAAAGGTACCGGACGGCAGACAGGCTCAGGGTCAGGTCAGACAGAGGTCGGTAATCTAGAGTAGTGGGGCAAAGGTACCGGACGGCAGACAGGCTCAGGGTCAGGTCAGACAGAGGTCGGTAATCTAGAGTAGTGGGGCAAAGGTACCGGACGGCAGACAGGCTCAGGGTCAGGTCAGACAGAGGTCGGTAATCTAGAGTAGTGGGGCAAAGGTACAGGACGGCAGACAGGCTCAGGGTCAGGTCAGACAGAGGTCGGTAATCTAGAGTAGTGGGGCAAGGTACCGGACGGCAGACAGGCTCAGGGTCAGGTCAGACAGAGGTCGGTAACCTAGAGTAGTGGGGCAAAGGTACCGGACGGCAGACAGGCTCAGGGTCAGGTCAGACAGAGGTCGATAATCTAGAGTAGTGGGGCAAAGGTACCGGACGGCAGACAGGCTCAGGGTCAGGTCAGACAGAGGTCGATAATCTAGAGTAGTGGGGCAAAGGTACCGGACGGCAGACAGGCTCAGGGTCAGGTCAGACAGAGGTCGGTAATCTAGAGTAGTGGGGCAAAGGTACAGGATGGCAAGCAGGCTCAGGGTCAGGTCAGACAGAGGTCGGTAATCTAGAGTAGTGGGGCAAAGGTACCGGACGGCAGACAGGCTCAGGGTCAGGTCAGACAGAGGTCGGTAATCTAGAGTAGTGGGGCAAAGGTACCGGACGGCAGACAGGCTCAGGGTCAGGTCAGACAGAGGTCGGTAATCTAGAGTAGTGGGGCAAAGGTACCGGACGGCAGACAGGCTCAGGGTCAGGTCAGACAGAGGTCGGTAATCTAGAGTAGTGGGGCAAAGGTACCGGACGGCAGACAGGCTCAGGGTCAGGTCAGGCAGAGGTCGGTAATCCAGAGTAGTGGGGCAAAGGTACCGGATGGCAGACAGGCTCAGGGCAGGCAAAAAGGTCAAAACCTGGAAAACTAGAAAACAGGAACTATAGACAAGACAGGAGCAAGGGGAAAACCGCTGGTAGGTTTGATGAACAAAACAAACTGGTAACAGACAAACAGAGAACAAAGGTAAAAATACACAGGGGATAATGGGGAAGATGGGCGACACCTGGAGGGTGGAGACAATCACAAAGACTGGTGAAACAGATCAGGGTGTGACATAGGGAGTTATTTATAACTTGCCAGAAATGTCCAGATCAACTAGCCCATGTGAGCTAACATTTTTTTATCTAGGTGTTTTAGTCCATAGATATTGTTGTAATTTTTATTCACTCAAATATCACATGAATACACATTAGTCAATCAAAATGTATAATATTGCAAGAAAATGTGCTTTAAAACCGAAAAATGTTGTTTGCACTCCATGACAAAATATGTAGAATTGCAGGAAATAAGCTTTAAACCTGCAAAATATTCTCTCTTTCTAACAAGAGGGGTGTGAACAGTTTACGTCATGAACAGTGCTGGCACCCATAGAAATAGACGTGGTGCACGCAGGCCCGTGCAGGAGGGCACGGGATATTCCTCAATGCTGGAAGGGTGCCCGAGTGAAAAGGTCTGGGAACCCCTAGTCTAGGCTAAAAGATAAATAAAAAAATATAGTAGGCTACAAAGTAACATACATACTTCTGAGTAATAGATCAACTGTCTCGAAGCTCACCTGTTATTAAAATTGACTGTATGCTACTATATATTAAACCACACTGCCTATAGGATCACGTACAGCAAAACTTTAAATACATAGCCTATCTATTTACATAGACCCAATTAAATGAGAAATGCACACGGTAATTTGTTGTATGGCTGTTTCAGGAATATGAACCCATCACAGCCAGAAAAGGTGAGGAATTCATTCTGCAATGGTTATGAAATGAAACAAATAGGAAATATATTCCTATGCCTAATTATTTTAGATGAAAACAATGAAACACTCTTCTCACTAACGGTAAATGGCTGCACCTTGTTATTATGTTTTTATGAATGTGTGTCATCATATCACCCACATGCACAAAAACGTATAGGTCTACTTGCCTGCGTGCAATAGGCTACAATACTTGAACCACTATAAGATGTGTACGCATGGTCTAAAGTTTATGTGGAAGAAAGTACATTTTCACTTCAAGTTCAGTTTTTCTAAACAACAAACTGGCGTCCTCACAATTATTATGATTTTTGTTTGTACTTAGGCACGATTTATTAATGAGGCCCCTGGATGTCACCTCTCTCCCCCAGACACAATCTGCCTGTCGGGCACACCTGGAAATATGTGACCTAGTCAGCTATGTTAATAGCTGTAGGCTGGCATCATCTGTTTACCTAGCACCTTCCCAGCAGGACCCTTCCACAGTACCCTCCCAGCAGGACACTCCCAGCAGGACACTCCAAGCAGGACACTCCAAGCAAGACACTCCCAGAAAATGTATACTCCTCCAGCTAATCTGGAGCTGTGCTCATCAATCTATCTCAAGTCTAGTCTACACTGGAATGGAGTCTGTTTTTATTGAGGCTAAAGTTGTTTTGGAACACACCACATCTCAATGGAGAGACTTGTTTTGATGTAACTCAAGCCTTATATAAAGATATAACTTCATTTTGATTATGAGTCAGTCATCCTATATTGACCTCCGAACTTAGACATATCATGTGGCAGTTTCCCAGTCACATATTAAGCCCAATGCTGGACTAAAAAACATTTTCAATGGAGATTCTCTAGCCTGCATGTGTTGGAGTCCATTTGGCTCCAGTCAGTGAAGTTGAATGTGAATGTCTGGTATGTTAATGACACAATCTCATATGTCTAATGGTAATATGAGCAGATGACTTGCCTGATTAAAATAAACCAATGCTCACATAAGTGGTTTGTTGCTAAAACATTTAATTAGTGTAAATGACCTGGAGTGTGGCTGTAATTTCCTCGTAAAGTGTTTAGGGACGTCACAGAGGCTAGTGTTTCACCCATCATAGTAGTGATCTCAGTCAAATACATTCAGAGGGGATTTCTAGGCCTGCTAAGCATCAAATGGTTTTTCTGGTCATACTGAGCTGGGTTTGGGCCAATATTGGGAATCTCTCCTGGAAGTCCACCTCAAGTTGGTTTAGGAGAAAATATTACATGTTTGAAAATGTTAGCTACATAATATCAAATATTCCTGCCTCCACAGTATGCAATTCGTATTAAGAACTGCTGTTTAATTTCTCTGAGATTGCTGCTCGAGGGTAGAAATGAGTAATGACTTAGATGCCTGCGGGAAAAAATATGATTGCAGTATTATTCTAAGGGAACCCTGAGCAGGAACCAGTATAACTATTGGCGGGCGATCAAATATGCAATTTAAACAAACTGTAAAAAAAAAAGTTTAAAAAAGTGAAATATTACATGCTTGTCATAATATTTGCAAAATGTTTGAAATACATCAAATCATTCCCCACTTCTTTGATTCACTGCAACGGGAATTCTGGGTGACAAATTACCATTCACACCTTGCAACTGATTAAAAAAAAACTGGTTTTGGCTTTGCCTCAATGGTGTATCAACGCCTGTATATTTCAATATTCCCAGCAAATATTTAAGGTGTTTTTGAACTAGTTCCAGGTTGAGTGATGTTGGCTACAGATGCATGTTATTACAGGTCATTTAATGAAACTCAAATGACTTTAAGGGTCCCGTTAACTTCAACACTGAAGCTGAGTGCTTATCATCTGTTTCACAAATTCCTTTTAGAATCAAGTGATTTGAAGAGTGATTGGAGGAAATGTGAAAGCATACATTTCCCTCAACCTTCGAATTAAAGCCAGTCTTTTTATTTAGTAATCTTTGAACATGTCACCTGGGATGTGGAAATACAGTAGTGGGCATAGAGTAGTGGGCATAGAGTAGTGGACATAGAGTAGTGGACATAGAGTAGTGGGCATAGAGTAGTGGGCATAGAGTAGTGGGCATAGAGTAGTGGGCATAGAGTAGTGGGCATAGAGTAGTCGGCATAGAGTAGTGGACATAGAGTAGTGGACATAGAGTAGTGGACATAGAGTAGTGGGCATAGAGTAGTGGACATAGAGTAGTGGGCATAGAGTAGTGGACATAGAGTAGTGGACATAGAGTAGTGGACATAGAGTAGTGGGCATAGAGTAGTGGGCATAGAGTAGTGGGCATAGAGTAGTGGACATAGAGTAGTGGGCATAGAGTAGTGGGCATAGAGTAGTGGGCATAGAGTAGTCGGCATAGAGTAGTGGACATAGAGTAGTGGACATAGAGTAGTGGGCATAGAGTAGTGGACATAGAGTAGTGGGCATAGAGTAGTGGGCATAGAGTAGTGGGCATAGAGTAGTGGACATAGCGTAGTGGACATAGAGTAGTGGACATAGAGTAGTGGGCATAGAGTAGTGGGCATAGAGTAGTGGACATAGAGTAGTGGACATAGAGTAGTGGACATAGAGTAGTGGTCATAGTTAGTCAAAACTAAAAGGAGAATGTTTATATTTGTCAAATAATGAGTTCATATACCACCTAGTATCAAACACAGAAGACATGTATCTATTTTTCTAGATACTGCACTCAAACAAGGGAGGGGCTCAGTCAATGTCATTATCCTAGCATTATCCTAGCAACTGTGAAATAAAAATGCTGATATTTACACAAATTAGTCCAGCCCTTCCTTCTTGTTTTTGGACATCAGAACATTCTGGTCAAAAAAATCTTCCTATGAACCTGAGTGGCTTTGGATCAGTAAGCGTTCTGTCTGTTTACATCTGAGTGTCTGTTATGGCTTGGCTGGCCAAGGTGCACTGTGGGAGGGAGAGAAGGAGAGAGGGAGGGAGGGAGCGTTGCTAGGAGATGCCGGGTAGGTGTCTGGGAAATGTCTAAGAAAGGAGTGATTTTTGGTTATACATTGTTTGTGTTTGACAGCGAATGAAAGTGATAGACAGGGCACTGTATCGCAAATACAGTTGTGTTGATGATATGCCATAAGAGCATAACAAGGGCACCAACTCATGTCTCACCGAAGAGTTAGATACGTTTATAATGTTTCACAGGTGCAGCAAAAGACAGACTGTTTCCAGACAGTGTACATACTTTGACTGGAATTTCTTTGATGTTAACCGATTCATGTCCATAACGGATTATTTGTATATATAGTTTGTGTTTATCATCCGAAGCATTTGTTTTTTCTACAGAGTGTTTTTGATATTGTACTACATTTAGTCTTTGGACGCACATATTATGAATCAAATAATGAGTGTACATGTTCAAGTGATCAGAACGTAATGATTGTTAGTATTTATGTGTGACGCACACAAATATGTATGGTAATATTTGTTATGTTTACTTTTGTTTGTTATTTTATGGAGCCAAAACTTGTGTACTGTTTTAGGTCTCCCAGGAATTCGCATTGAAAGTAATGTATATCACTGACTCAACTCCAGCCACTTTAATAATGGGAATTGATGGGAAATGATGTCAAATATATCACTAGCCACTTTAAACAATGCTACCTAATATAATGTTTACATACCCTACATTATTCATCTCATATGTATACGTATATACTGTACTCTATATCATCTACTGCATCCTTATGTAATACATGTATCACTAGCCACTTTAACTATGCCACTTTGTTTACATACTCATCTCATATGTATATACTGCACCCAATACCATCTACTGTATCTTGCCTATGCCACTCTGTACCATCACTCATTCATATATCTTTATGTACATATTCTTTATCCCCTTACACTTGTGTTTATAAGGTAGTAGTTTTGGAATTGTTAGCTAGATTACTTGTTGGTTATTACTGCATTGTCGGAACTAGAAGCACAAGCATTTCGCTACACTCGCATTAACATCTGCTAACCATGTGTATGTGACAAATACAATTTGATTTGATTTGATTTAAAATACTTCTATGGAAGATATACATAGATTATGCCTTTGTGCTCTGGGAAGGAAGTCAGCAGGAACTAAATGAATGCCAAACTCTACTAAACGAGAGCTCTGAAAACCTCAAATTCACCATGCAGACTGATGAGAAAAACATAAAGTACCTGGATTTATGGATTATCAAAGAGAATGATGCATTACACACAGACTTATTATACACAAAGCCCACAGATCGCAATACCTTGCTCTGTGCGGATAGTATGCATTCCCTTCCCCTGCAGAATGGTCTACCATATAGCCAGTTATGCAGGGTTAAACTAATCTGTGGACACCAGTCAGATTTTGACAGCAATGACAGATACATTCAAAATGAGAGGATACAAGGACAACACTTTTGATGCTGCAATGATGAAAATATCTCAAAAACCAAGAGAGGAATGACTAAAAACTCAACCTAAGAAGAAAAACAACACAACAGTCTTTTGCACTAAGTACACCAAGAGAATGAAAGCAATCTTGAAAAAGCACTGGCATATTCTGCAATCAGATCAAATCAATCACAGACCTCTTCAGGGAACCTCCACTGGTGATCTATAAGCGTGGTCGCAATATTGGAGATAGTTTGGTGAGATCTGACCTGCCCCTCAGCCCACTCAGACACTCTTGACACCTATCCCAAATGGGAACTACAAATGTGGCTCATGCGCATAGTGCATTAGCACTATAAAAACGTCTTTCTTCAGACACACACATACAGGTCGAAAGATCCCTGTTAGGGGTATCATCTCATGCAAGACCAAGGGATGTAATCTATCTCAAGCTTACGTAGGACAAACGAAAAGACAATTAAAACAACGCATAGCTGAACACCGCTGCTTAATCAGGTGTAAGAACACAAACTATCCAGTAGCAGCTCACTATGTTGAAGCTAATCTCCTCCCTCAAATACACAGACATTGAGCATGTTGCTCTACCAAGGAGAGGAGGTAACATCGAGATCCTACTACTACAAAGGGAGTCTTACTGGATATCCTGTCCAAAAACATTGACCTCTAGTGGTCGGAATATTGACTTTGATCTCAGGCCCTTCTTATGAACAAATGTTTCCTTTATGAACAAGTCTTATAAATTGAAAAATTATTTTTAACAGCTTATTAGCGTACACCTAATATGTTCCCCCAGTTGATGATGCTCATTATACATTAAGGTTGGACCAAAAGATTACATGTAACAAAAATGAAATGAAATATGAAATAATTATGTGAAATTGAATGAAACAACAATGTATGTTGATGCTAATATGATATTCCATTGTGTTTCTATACGATAACAATAGCATCATATATTTACTATGCCATATACAATTTTTTAACAGTTTCACTAATTAATTTAAAATAACTTAATCATTATGACACACCTCTCACTATTGTCATTGGTTACACTAATTGCACTGTTTGTCTACATAAACCGATTCAAGTATTCATGACATTACCCTGAAGAAGGCACAGTGATGCCGAAACGTTGGTAAGTACCCATCAAATTGCTGGGAATTTATACATGGAGTATGCGACTTTCTTTATTTTGATAGTTTATAGTTTATTCGCCGTTAGTCAGCACCTCCACACAAACCACTATTATGGGTGTGCGCCAGCTCATGTTTTTTAATCTGTTTTTTTAATCTGCCATCAGAGACCTACCATATCTGCAGCGCAGGGAGTTTAAAACACATGGGGGTCAAATAGGGGACGACACATCTGACATTAGTTATAACAGCATTTGTAGACAAGCGGCAGAGGCATCAAAAGAAAAACACAATGAAGATGAAGTCATCAGAGGCGTCTTCCGCATCATCAAAACAGGACACTTTAAAAACATTCTATTAAATACAAATGAAATGAGTGTTGCAGAGCTGTAAGTTTCTCCAGTCTCACTTAGGAGAAAAGAGCAGCACTGAGTAAAAACAATAGGAATACCTTACTAATACAGAGTTACACCCCATTTTGCCAGTCAGAACAGACTCAATTTGTCGGGGCATGGACTCTACAAGGTGTCGAAAGCGTTCCACAGGGATGCTGGCCCATGTTGACTCCCACAGTTGTGTCAAGTTGGCTGGATGTCCTTTCAGTGGTGGACCATTCTTGATACACACAGGAAATGGTTGAGCATGAAAAACTCAGCAGCGTTGCAGTTCTTGACACACTCAAAGCGGTGCGCCTGGCACCTACTACCATACGGCACTTCAATTTTTTGTCTTTCCTATTCAGCGACAGTAGTTGCCTTGGTAACCAGACAAACAGATTTGCTAGTTTAGCTAACTAAACCATCAGTCTTATAATAATAATATATGCCATTTAGCTGACGCTTTTATCCAAAGCGACTTATGTGTGCATACATTCTACGTATGGGTGGTCCCGGGAATCGAACCCACTACCCTGGCGTTACAAGCGCCATGCTCTACCAACTGAGCCACAGAAGGACCAATGCTACAGACATTTTTTGGTACCCTTTCCCAGATTTGTGACTCAACACATTCTTGTCTCGGAGCTCTACGGAAGATTCCTTCAACCTCATGGCTTGGTTTTTGTCCTGACATGCTCTGTCAACTGTGGGACCTTATACAGACAGGTGTGTGCCTTTCCAAATCATGTTCAATCAATTGAATTTACCACATGTGGACTCGAATCAAGTTGTAAAAACATCTCAAGAATGATCAGTGGAAACATTTTAGAGTCTCCTAGAGTTTCATTTTTTTATTTTGTAATAAATTACCAAAAACGTCTAAAACTGTTTTTACTTTGATGTATTTTGATGAGGAAAACATTAATTTAATACATTTTAGAATAAGGCTGTAACGTAACACAATTTGGAAAAGGTCAAGGGGTCTGAATACTTTCCGAAAGCACTACTGTGCGTTATAGGGAAATAATGCACGCTTCAGAATGCCCTTCAAGCCAATCAGAATTGAGTATTCAACAATGTCATGTTATATTTATATATTTATACAATGGCATATTTCTATAATATCTAAAGAAATCAGTAGAATGCAGTGCACATACATACCACAGAAATACACACATGTGGGTGTGCATGGATGTCTCATGGTTGGGTGGGGGGTGCAAAATTGGTAATGAAAATGAGTAACGTAGGTCACAAACGACAATGAATTGAAACATATATTTGGCATAGTTGGGCGTAGAACAGGTCAAATAACAAAACTATTGTCACGCCCTGGCCATAGAGAGGCTTTTATTCTCTATTTTGGGTAGGCCAGGGTGTGACTAGGGTGGGCATTCTAGTTTCTTTATTTCTATGTTTTCTATTTCTATGTTTTGGCCGGGTATGGTTCTCAATCAGGGACAGTTGTCTATCGTTGTCTCTGATTGGGTGTCATACTTAGGCAGCCTTTTTTCCTATGTATATTGTGGGTAGCTGACTTTGTTAGTGGCACTATAGCCCAAGTAAGCTTCACGGTCGTTTCTTTGTTTCTTGTTTTGTTGGCGACCATCTCTTCAGTTACACTGCCATAGTGACACCATGGAAATAAAATCATCCCGCCCTCCTCTCTCCCTCCTTCTGTAATGTGAAATGCATAGGGAGCTCGTCATCCCATGTCTCAACACTTTTATTATGCAAGCCTTGACTTGGTAAACAAAAATCGTATAAAATATACACCCCTTTCTCATTATAAAGCTCTTAAAATGCAGTGGCACAACAACAACAACAACAACAATAGCAACAGGCTAAACAGCGGGGACTTAGTGACAGGGCAGATGAATGGCCTGGGAGAGAAGAATCAGCTGTGGGAGAGGATCAAAGGGTTGTAACATGGCAACAGCCCCAAACAGAGCCCTGCACTGGAGCCTTATCACAGGGCCGAGGGTCTCTCCCTGGTCCTTATCTACTCTCAGCTGTGAATATCCCCCATCAGCAGGTAATGTACAGTGAGATAGGCGGGAGACATTCAGTCATAACCTTGTTTCACAGCAGCAGCATCATCAGATCAGGTCAGCCAGGGGAGGATGTTTTCTCTGCCCGTCACTATCATCTGAAGAGGAAAGGCACTTTTATCTGAGGTGTCCTGTTAAGAAACTGCCGTTTCCAGAGTACAGACCTATCAACCGTGGGGATCTGATCCGACCACAAACCAAGCAAGGCCTGAGAGTATGTTATCCCGCCCTGGTATCTCTGCTGTGCTGGGCCCTGTGGAGCTCTAGCCAAGGGGAACCTCCCTTACATCCTAAGAGGGAAAGGAAATTAAGAAAGCCCTGTGTACCGTGGAGATGATAGGCAGCTGTCTGATTATTGAGCCTGATAGAGGACTTGGAAATCACACAGATCAGCACATGCAGGTGCCTCAATGAGTGGTAGGGTCTCCACTGTCTTCCAATCAATGTGGGGTAGGGTCTCCACTGTCTTCCAATCAATGAGTGGTAGGGTCTCCACTGTCTTCCAATCAATGAGTGGTAGGGTCTCCACTGTCTTCCCACAATGAGTGGTAGGGTCTCCACTGTCTTCCAATCAATGAGTGGTAGGGTCTCCACTGTCTTCCAATCAATGAGTGGTAGGGTCTCCACTGTCTTCCAATCAATGAGTGGTAGGGTCTCCACTGTCTTCCAATCAATGATGGGTAGGGTCTCCACTGTCTTCCAATCAATGAGTGGTAGGGTCTCCACTGTCTTCCAATCAATGATGGGTAGGGTCTCCACTGTCTTCCAATCAATGAGTGGTAGGGTCTCCACTGTCTTCCAATCAATGATGGGTAGGGTCTCCACTGTCTTCCAATCAATGAGTGGTAGGGTCTCCACTGTCTTCCA
Source organism: Oncorhynchus keta (assembly GCF_023373465.1). Lineage (NCBI taxonomy): Eukaryota > Metazoa > Chordata > Actinopteri > Salmoniformes > Salmonidae > Oncorhynchus > Oncorhynchus keta. The sequence goes on from NC_068450.1 coordinate 27,017,611, forward strand.
ATCAATGATGGGTAGGGTCTCCACTGTCTTCCAATCAATGATGGGTAGGGTCTCCACTGTCTTCCCACAATGTGGGGTAGGGTCTCCACTGTCTTCCAATCAATGAGTGGTAGGGTCTCCACTGTCTTCCAATCAATGATGGGTAGGGTCTCCACTGTCTTCCAATCAATGAGTGGTAGGGTCTCCACTGTCTTCCAATCAATGATGGGTAGGGTCTCCACTGTCTTCCAATCAATGATGGGTAGGGTCTCCACTGTCTTCCCACAATGTGGGGTAGGGTCTCCACTGTCTTCCAATCAATGTGGGGTAGGGTCTCCACTGTCTTCCAATCAATGTGGGTAGGGTCTCCACTGTCTTCCAATCAATGAGTGGTAGGGTCTCCACTGTCTTCCAATCAATGAGTGGTAGGGTCTCCACTGTCTTCCCACAATGTGGGGTAGGGTCTCCACTGTCTTCCCACAATGTGGGGTAGGGTCTCCACTGTCTTCCAATCAATGAGTGGTAGGGTCTCCACTGTCTTCCAATCAATGTGGGGTAGGGTCTCCACTGTCTTCCAATCAATGATGGGTAGGGTCTCCACTGTCTTCCCACAATGTGGGGTAGGGTCTCCACTGTCTTCCAATCAATGATGGTTAGGGTCTCCACTGTCTTCCCACAATGTGGGGTAGGGTCTCCACTGTCTTCCCACAATGATGGGTAGGGTCTCCACTGTCTTCCCACAATGTGGGGTAGGGTCTCCACTGTCTTCCCACAATGATGGGTAGGGTCTCCACTGTCTTCCCACAATGTGGGGTAGGGTCTCCACTGTCTTCCAATCAATGATGGGTAGGGTCTCCACTGTCTTCCCACAATGAGTGGTAGGGTCTCCACTGTCTTCCAATCAATGATAGGTAGGGTCTCCACTGTCTTCCCACAATGTGGGGTAGGGTCTCCACTGTCTTCCCACAATGTGGGGTAGGGTCTCCACTGTCTTCCCACAATGATGGGTAGGGTCTCCACTGTCTTCCCACAATGTGGGGTAGGGTCTCCACTGTCTTCCAATCAATGAGTGGTAGGGTCTCCACTGTCTTCCCACAATGATGGGTAGGGTCTCCACTGTCTTCCCACAATGTGGGGTAGGGTCTCCACTGTCTTCCCACAATGTGGGGTAGGGTCTCCACTGTCTTCCCACAATGTGGGGTAGGGTCTCCACTGTCTAACACCTCAATGATGAGTATAGACTCCAATGTCTTGGTGTGTTTAGTTCTGTATATTGTACATAAAGCAGAGATGCCTGAGATGAGTTTAGCATTTAAATGCAAATAAAGAAGCAATTGGCGCAAACTCAGAGTGGAAAAAGCTTAGGTTTAGTTGCCAGAGGTTTATAAGTTTGGATTCCAGGTAAGAAAGTGGATGAGGTACTCCAGAACTCTTTGCCTAAATTTCCCCATAAAGAGGTTGAAACGAAAGGGAACCAATCTCACATGAACTCAATTCAGTTATCCATGCAAAATGAAAGTTCTCCAAATGAACTGATTAGGCAATATCCAATCATAAAGAACGTTCACAGTAATAGGTTTTAACTCATGCTGGATATGGGCTACAGCGTCACTTCAGAATGAATGTGGAGTTGGGTGGTGCCAATAGCCAATAAATATTGCATGTTTGACACCGTTGCCATAAAGTATAGGTTATGACAAATGATTTACAGGTAGGCAAACGGAACAGAACTCCTGACGTTTTCATCAGTACGGGATAATATTATGATAATGCATGATGTATGACCTCAGAAAATACTGGATAAAAAAAAACATTATGGACCATTTTATTAAGATGATGTCCGTCGAGGAGAGATTATGAAAAGTGTAATTGTTCTTCTGTGTCTTTGAATATTGTATTATACATCTGCTAACAACACGCACTTGCCTAAAAATGAGTGTGACTAAGTTGCTGTATTGTGGTATTGCTCCGATTGTCCTACATAAGGCACTGGCATAACACTGCAAGTGAAAAACAAATCTAAGTTAACTTAATTCATGGGTATCCTGATGTGGTTGTTCTGTATATTTCTTTATAACCCTGAATGCTGATTGGCTGAAAATCGTGGTATATCAGACCGTTTACCACATGTATGACATTAAGTTACTTTTTACTGCTCTAAATAAGTTGTTAACCAGTTTATATTAGCAATAAGGCACCTCTGGGGTTTGTGGTATATTGGCCATATACCACACCCCCTCATCCCTTATTGCTTAATTATACCACTAATAATGTCAAGTGAAGCAAACAATTGCAGGACTTAAATGACTTCACGACTCTATCGACACTCACAGAGCCCGGTCAATAATGATCACTGCTCTCTCTGCAGGAGACTTCAGATCTTTGGTCAGTTTGGGTCATCATAGTTGTGTAGTTATACTAATATAGAGCATAAAATATTTGGGGGAAAGGTTCATGTTGATTCTAAACTCAAAGCAGTTAGACAAGTGTACTTCAATATCTCAAATGTTTTGCCCATAGGGCTCTGGTCAAAAGTAATGCACTATATTGATTTATTTATTTTTATTTTACCTTTATTTAACCAGGTAGGCTAGTTGAGAACAAGTTCTCATTTACAACTGCGACCTGGCCAAGATAAAGCATAGCAGTGTGAACAGACAACAACACAGAGTTACACATGGAGTAAACAATAAACAAATCAATAACACAGTAGAAAAAAATATATACATTGTGTGCAAAAGGCATGAGGAGGTAGGAGAATAATTACAATTTAGCAGATTAAAACTGGAGTGATAAATGATCAGATGGTCATGTGCAGGTAGAGATACTGGTGTGCAAAAGAGCAGAAAAGTAAATAAATAAAAACAATATGGGGATGAGGTAGGTAAATTGGGTGGGCTATTTACCGATGGACTATGTACAGCTCCTCATAGGGAATAGGGGGCCATAGAGAACGCAGCCATATTGTAGTCTTTCTCTTGATGTCAATAACACACACACACACACAGAGAGACAGAGACAGAGACAGAGACAGAGAGATGTTTCAACACTGACTGACACATACACCCACACAGCTTTGATTATGGTGTGCATGACTCCTCATGTAGATACATATCTAGTCCTTCCTGGTTGGCCAGGGTCCCCCTACAGCTAAGTTGTGTACAATTTAATCAGTTTACTGCCAGACCCATACATTTGGATGCAGGTTTATTTCCCAAGGCCATGCTAAATTTCTCCCGTTACCTTAACGAAGCCCCGTGGTCCAGAGTTGCAGGGCCTCAGAGCACACCTCGTACCTGGCCTGGTGGGCTTTGCTCCAGATGTGGACCAACCAGTCACAGCACAGCTCAGCACAGTCAGGACCCACACTGCACGACATTGGAGGAAGCATTGCCCCACAAGCTCAGCCTGTTAGAACAGAACAGTATACTTTCTGAACAAAGTTGTCAGAGTGACTGGGGTCAAACTCTAAAGCTGCAAAATATCTCAAATGTTCACAACTTCTTGGCTCGCAACTCTGCAGCCGCTTTTGGTTATTCATGCCCAATAATCCTGTAAGAACTGAGTGTAAGTCAAACCACAGTTGAAATTACAAAATTCTTTCAGAAATGCCCAACCTCTGACCCCCAGCATTGTGACTATTCTGAGGTAAGCCCCATCTAGTAAAAGTTACTTGGCCACATTTCCCTCTCCCCTTCCTTCCCAACATCAGACCAGATCCATTTCCTCAGCCAAATTAATATACTGCTTAGCAACTGGCGGGATTTTCTTAAAAACAGCAACATAATATCTCATTTGAACGGTTTATGATAGAGAAATAAATTAATGTAAGGGCTTGGCTGGAATACTTGTATTATTGAGTCATTTTGTTTTCTCTCTCTTTTGCTTTCAGACAGTCTTTCATAAAGAGCCATTCTGTTTTGTTCTGTTATTCTAATATACTTATTTTAATTTGAAAACAAAGCCTTGTTAACACTCCTGTCAATGGAACACTGCATGACCAACTTCTATGTCCTTTCTGGTGTGGGATAAAAGTAAATGCTACTTTATATGTTCCTTGGAATCTCTTTCATACACTTAGCTAAGACAGTAAATGTGTGACTTAAATAACTACAAACCGTTGGCCGGAGGCACTAAATATTTTATATGAACTTGATTCCATTTCCCTGAAAACAGACCACAATTGCATTTTATCTAGCCAAAGCAGAAGTTACCGCAATTCTCCCATAATTGTTTCAAAACTACTAATTAGTAACTATGTTAATTCAAGATGAGATCCAGTCCTGAGTGGTACAGACCCAGTAAAAATGCTTCTATAGTGTAACAGAGCTTTTAGTACAGCACCAGGGTACTAAAATACAGCCCCAGGGTACTAAAATACAGCCCCCAGGGTACTAAAATACAGCGCCTTGGTACTAAAATACAGCCCCAGGGTACTAAAATACAGCCCCTTGGTACTAAAATACAGCCCCAGGGTACTAAAATACAGCCCCTTGGTACTAAAATACAGCCCCAGGGTACTAAAATACAGCCCCTTGGTACTAAAATACAGCCCCAGGGTACTAAAATACAGCCCCTTGGTACTAAAATACAGCCCCAGGGTACTAAAATACAGCCCCTTGGTACTAAAATACAGCCCCAGGGTACTAAAATACAGACCCAGGGTACTAAAATACAGCCCCAGGGTACTAAAAAAAAAGCCCCTGGGAACTAAAATACAGCCCCAGGGTACTAAAATACAGCCCCAGGGTACTAAAATACAGCCCCAGGGTACTGAAAAAAAAGCCCCCGGGAACTAAAATACAGCAGCTGAGTACTAGAATACAGCCCCAGGGTACTAAAATACAGCGCCTTGGTACTAAAATACAGCCCCAGGGTACTAAAATACAGCACCAGGGTACTAAAATACAGCCCCAGGGTACTAAAATACAGCCCCAGGGTACTAAAATACAGCCCCAGGATACTAAAAAAAAATCACCCGGGAACTAAAATACAGCAGCTGGGTACTAGAATACAGCCCCAGGGTACTAAAATTTCAGCGCCTTGGTACTAAAATACAGCCCCAGGGTACTATAATACAGCCCCAGGGTACTAAAATACAGCCCCAGTGTACTAAAATACAGCACCTTGGTACTAAAATACAGCGCCAGGGTACTAAAATACAGCTCCAGGGTACTAAAATACAGCACCTTGGTACTTAAATACAGCCCCAGGGTACTAAAATACAGTGCCTTGGTACTAAAATACAGCCCCAGGGTACTAAAAAAAAAGCCCACGGGAACTAAAATACAGCAGCTGGGTACTAGAATACAGCGCCTTGGTACTAAAATACAGCGCCAGGGTACTAAAATACAGCGCCTTGGTACTAAAATACATCCCCAGGGTACTGAAATACAGCCCCAGGGTACTAAAATACAGCGCCTTGGTACTAAAATACAGCGCCAGGGTACTAAAATACAGCCCCAGGGTACTAAAATACAGCGCCTTGGTACTAAAATACAGCGCCAGGGTACTAAAATACAGCCCCAGGGTACTAAAATACAGCCCCAGGTTACTAAAATACAGCCCCAGGATACTAAAATACAGCCCCAGGTTACTAAAATACAGCCCCAGGTTAATAGAATACAGCCCCAGGATACTAAAATACAGCCCCAGGATACTAAAATACAGCCCCTATGAGAAAAGCCTAAAGGTTCTGAGCCTCCCTTGCAGACAGGCACCCAATGTGGAACATACCTTTGTTGGAGTGTGAGGCAGAATTCAAAGCCATGCAGAGATATGCTGTGATAGACCGGTGCCCGTCAATCAGCACGGCCACCCTCCGGCTCTTTGAGCTCTGTGTTGAATTGAAGGGCATTTGCATGTGTGAGCATGTTTGAACATATGTAGGTGATGGACTGGGCCCTGGCTCGAACACATGAGACCTTCTGGTACCTCTGGTCCTTAGCCATACTACTTCAACAGGCCCCTCAGCCTTGCACAACTTGGCATGTTCTCACACTGACTGACTCGGGCTCGGACGTAATATTCCTCCACAACGAGAAGAATATGTTCCAGTCTATTACCTTTCACAGAATATGAAAATCAATGGAGCAGTGTTAACCATGTTCCTATAATCCCTTATAAACTGCCACTAGTTCATGAAAGAAACAGCGTCTAAAGTCACTCCAGTTAAATCTGTTGCAAACCTCTACTCCCCCCTTCTGGAATATTATTGAATGTGCACTGAAGGAGACACTGAAAAATACTCTACAATTTGGTATTATACATTTTTTGGACAAGGATTTCACCTGATATGGACCAAAGACGTGGACACGTATATTTCCAAGCTGTTGCTTATTGCCTTCAAAGCTAATGAGTATATACAACTCATAGGAATTCATGTGTAGGCCTAATTGTATTGCAATGCATTGAGTGTAAATACATTGGGGGTCTTCGCTGAGCATTGTACAGTAATACTATCCTATATGAAGAATAAATCAGTTCCATGTACTGTTATGTATGTCAGTTTTCACGTACTACATTTTAATTTACATACCCCTAAGTCCTGACTTGCGAGGAGTACAGTTTGTCAAAAAGCGTGCTGTTTTTTGCATCTAACAGATGGATGGAGTTTAGTGGTAGGGAAGGGGGGTTGATACACAAAGTACACCATTCCCCTGTCGCTCTCTCTTGACCACTTGCTGAACTCCCCTGCAATGGAACAGAGTGATGCTCCATGAGGAAACACTCAGAAAGGGTTGGCCTATTTGTCTTAAAATGTTCCATGAATATGAGCCATGCATGGTCAGAGACAGACAACATCTGTTTTCACTCCTGCAAACATTAAAGAAATTATTAGGTAGAAGAAAAAAACTAGATTTGGATAAATTATAACAATATGTTTATTTCAAAGACCTCCACAAGGACTATTACCTGATCTGGAATGACTTATTATGATTATATACCATAGTATATTTGACTAGTGTTCAATTTTTTATTCAAAATGAAAAACCATGTCGATTTTGAAACAACTACAGTAAAATAATCCAGCCTCGCGAAAGAGTAGCTACAGCTGTGGTGTCGATGGCCTGAAAGAGTAGCTACAGCTGTGGTGTCGATGGCCTGAAAGAGTAGCTACAGCTGTGGTGTCGATGGCCTGAAAGAGTGGCTACAGCTGTGGTGTCGATGGCCTGAAAGAGTAGCTACAGCTGTGGTGTCGATGGCCTGAAAGAGTAGCTACAGCTGTGGTGTCGATGGCCTGAAAGAGTAGCTACAGCTGTGGTGTCGATGGCCTGAAAGAGTGGCTACAGCTGTGGTGTCGATGGCCTGAAAGAGTGGCTACAGCTGTGGTGTCGATGGCCTGAAAGAGTAGCTACAGCTGTGGTGTCGATGGCCTGAAAGAGTAGCTACAGCTGTGGTGTCGATGGCCTGAAAGAGTGGCTACAGCTGTGGTGTCGATGGCCTGAAAGAGTAGCTACAGCTGTGGTGTCGATGGCCTGAAAGAGTGGCTACAGCTGTGGTGTCGATGGCCTGAAAGAGTGGCTACAGCTGCGGTGTCGATGGCCTGAAAGAGTGGCTACAGCTGTGGTGTCGATGGCCTGAAAGAGTGGCTACAGCTGTGGTGTCGATGGCCTGAAAGAGTGGCTACAGCTGTGGTGTCGATGGCCTGAAAGAGTGGCTACAGCTGCGGTGTCGATGGCCTGAAAGAGTGGCTACAGCTGTGGTGTCGATGGCCTGAAAGAGTAGCTACAGCTGTGGTGTCGATGGCCTGAAAGAGTGGCTACAGCTGTGGTGTCGATGGCCTGAAAGAGTAGCTACAGCTGTGGTGTCGATGGCCTGAAAGAGTAGCTACAGCTGTGGTGTCGATGGCCTGAAAGAGTGGCTACAGCTGTGGTGTCGATGGCCTGAAAGAGTAGCTACAGCTGTGGTGTCGATGGCCTGAAAGAGTAGCTACAGCTGTGGTGTCGATGGCCTGAAAGAGTGGCTACAGCTGTGGTGTCGATGGCCTGAAAGAGTAGCTACAGCTGTGGTGTCGATGGCCTGAAAGAGTAGCTACAGCTGCGGTGTCGATGGCCTGAAAGAGTGGCTACAGCTGTGGTGTCGATGGCCTGAAAGAGTGGCTACAGCTGTGGTGTCGATGGCCTGAAAGAGTGGCTACAGCTGTGGTGTCGATGGCCTGAAAGAGTGGCTACAGCTGTGGTGTCGATGGCCTGAAAGAGTAGCTACAGCTGTGGTGTCGATGGCCTGAAAGAGTAGCTACAGCTGTGGTGTCGATGGCCTGAAAGAGTGGCTACAGCTGTGGTGTCGATGGCCTGAAAGAGCAGCTACAGCTGTGGTGTCAATGGCCTGAAAGAGTAGCTACAGCTGTGGTGTCGATGGCCTGAAAGAGTGGCTACAGCTGTGGTGTCGATGGCCTGAAAGAGTAGCTACAGCTGTGGTGTCGATGGCCTGAAAGAGTGGCTACAGCTGTGGTGTCGATGGCCTGAAAGAGTAGCTACAGCTGTGGTGTCGATGGACTGAAGGAGTGGCTACAGCTGTGGTGTCGATGGCCTGAAAGAGTAGCTACAGCTGTGGTGTCGATGGACTGAAGGAGTGGCTACAGCTGTGGTGTCGATGGCCTGAAAGAGTAGCTACAGCTGTGGTGTCGATGGACTGAAGGAGTGGCTACAGCTGTGGTGTCGATGGCCTGAAAGAGTGGCTACAGCTGTGGTTTAGAGTGGTTACAGCTGTGGTTTAGAGTGGCTACAGCTGGGGTTTAGAGTGGATACAGCTGTGGTTTAGAGTGGATACAGCTGTGGTTTAGAGTGGTTACAGCTGTGGTTTAGAGTGGATACAGCTGTGGTTTAGAGTGGATACAGCTGTGGTTTAGAGTGGTTACAGCTGTGGTTTAGAGTGGATACAGCTGTGGTTTAGAGTGGATACAGCTGTGGTTTAGAGTGGTTACAGCTGTGTTTTAGAGTGGATACAGCTGTGGTTTAGAGTGGATACAGCTGTGGTTTAGAGTGGATACAGCTGTGGTTTAGAGTGGATACAGCTGTGGTTTAGAGTGGATACAGCTGTGGTTTAGAGTGGTTACAGCTGTGGTTTAGAGTGGATACAGCTGTGGTTTAGAGTGGATACAGCTGTGGTTTAGAGTGGTTACAGCTGTGTTTTAGAGTGGATACAGCTGTGGTTTAGAGTGGATACAGCTGTGGTTTAGAGTGGTTACAGCTGTGGTTTAGAGTGGTTACAGCTGTGGTTTAGAGTGGATACAGCTGTGGTTTAGAGTGGTTACAGCTGTGGTTTAGAGTGGTTACAGCTGTGGTTTAGAGTGGTTACAGCTGTGGTTTAGAGTGGATACAGCTGTGGTTTAGAGTGGTTACAGCTGTGGTTTAGAGTGGTTACAGCTGTGGTTTAGAGTGGTTACAGCTGTGGTTTAGAGTGTATACAGCTGTGGTTTAGAGTGGATACAGCTGTGGTTTAGAGTGGTTACAGCTGTGGTTTAGAGTGGTTACAGCTGTGGTTTAGAGTGGATACAGCTGTGGTTTAGAGTGGTTACAGCTGTGGTTTAGAGTGGATACAGCTGGGGTTTAGAGTGGATACAGCTGTGGTTTAGAGTGGTTACAGCTGTGGTTTAGAGTGGATACAGCTGCGGTTTAGAGTGGTTACAGCTGTGGTTTAGAGTGGATACAGCTGCGGTTTAGAGTGGATACAGCTGCGGTTTAGAGTGGTTACAGCTGTGGTTTAGAGTGGATACAGCTGTGGTTTAGAGTTGCTACAGCTGTGGTTTAGAGTGGTTACAGCTGTGGTTTAGAGTGGTTACAGCTGTGGTTTAGAGTGGAAACAGCTGGGGTTGAGAGTGGATACAGCTGTGGTTTAGAGTGGTTACAGCTGTGGTTTAGAGTGGTTACAGCTGTGGTTTAGAGTGGATACAGCTGTGGTTTAGAGTGGATACAGCTGTGGTTTAGAGTGGTTACAGCTGTGGTTTAGAGTGGTTACAGCTGTGGTTTAGAGTGGATACAGCTGTGGTTTAGAGTGGTTACAGCTGTGGTTTAGAGTGGATACAGCTGGGGTTTAGAGTGGATACAGCTGTGGTTTAGAGTGGTTACAGCTGTGGTTTAGAGTGGATACAGCTGCGGTTTAGAGTGGTTACAGCTGTGGTTTAGAGTGGATACAGCTGCGGTTTAGAGTGGATACAGCTGCGGTTTAGAGTGGTTACAGCTGTGGTTTAGAGTGGATACAGCTGTGGTTTAGAGTTGCTACAGCTGTGGTTTAGAGTGGTTACAGCTGTGGTTTAGAGTGGATACAGCTGTGGTTTAGAGTGGCTACAGCTGTGGTTTAGAGTGGCTACAGCTTTGGTTTAGAGTGGTTACAGCTGTGGTTTAGAGTGGATACAGCTGTGGTTTAGAGTGGTTACAGCTGTGGTTTAGAGTGGATACAGCTGCGGTTTAGAGTGGCTACAGCTGCGTTTTAGAGTGGCTACAGCTGTGTTTTAGAGTGGTTACAGCTGTGGTTTAGAGTGGTTACAGCTGCGGTTTAGAGTGGTTACAGCTGTGGTTTAGAGTGGTTACAGCTGTGGTTTAGACTGGTTACAGCTGTGGTTTAGAGTGGTTACAGCTGTGGTTTAGAGTGGAAACAGCTGGGGTTTAGAGTGGATACAGCTGTGGTTTAGAGTGGTTACAGCTGTGGTTTAGAGTGGATACAGCTGTGGTTTAGAGTGGTTACAGCTGTGGTTTAGAGTGGTTACAGCTGTGGTTTAGAGTGGTTACAGCTGTAGTTTAGAGTGGATACAGCTGTGGTTTAGAGTGGATACAGCTGTGGTTTAGAGTGGATACAGCTGGGGTTTAGAGTGATTACAGCTGTGGTTTAGAATGGCTACAGCTGCAGTTTAGAGTGGATACAGCTGCGGTTTAGAGTGGATACAGCTGCGGTTTAGAGTGCATACAGGGAGACTAGTCAGGATTGAGGGAAAGATGAGTGGAGCAAAGTACAGAGATCCTTAATGAAAACCTGCTCCAGAGAGAGCTCAGGACCTCAGACTGGGGCGAGGGTTCACCTTCCAACAGGACAACAACCCTAAGCACACAGCCAAGACACCGCAGGAGTGGCTTCAGGACATGTCTCAAAAATGTCCGTGAGTGGCCCAGCCAGAGCCCAGACTTGAACCTGATCGTACATCTCTGGAGAGACCTGAAATAGCTGTGCAGTGACGCTCCCCATCCAACCTGACAGAGTTTGAGAGGATCTGCAGAGAAGAATTGGGACAAACTCCTCAAATACAGGTCTGCCAAGCTTGTAGCATCATGCCCCAGTAGATGCAAAGCTGTAATCGCTGCCAAAGGTGCTTCAACAAAGTACTGAGTAAAGGGTCTGAATATTTGTATAAATGTGATATTTCATTTTTTAAATTTTGTAAATCAGCAACAATTTCTGAAAACCGGTTTTTGCTTTGTGATTATGGGGTATCGTGTGTTGATTGATGCAGATTTTTTCTAAATGTAATACATTTTAGAATAAGGCTGGAACGTAACAAAATGTGGAAAAAGTCATTACTCTCTAGGACAAGTTGACATTTTCAAATCTGAGAGTAAATAGAGCCGACTATACTGATAAGTCACCTTGTCCGAGAGAGATTTACATGGTTATCAAGACATCACACCTACACGAAACACAGACCTTGTGTTTCTAAAATCCCATATAGGAAAAATTAATGGTGGAAAAAAGATTGGAACCATTTTCCTGTTTGACCGCTAGGTTTTATGGGTAGTATGACACCTTCAATGTGATGCTCTATTCAAATCAAATCAAATTGTATTGGTCACATACAAATGGTTAGCAGACGTTAATGCGAGTGTAGAGAAAGGCTTTTGCTTCCAGTTCCGACAGTACAGTAATATCTAACAAGTAATCTAACAATTACACAACAACTACCTGTAACGAGTTTCCTCCTCTTCTTCCGAAGAGGAGAGGCGAAACGGATCAGAGGACCAATACGCGGCGTGGTAATTTTCCATGGTACTTCTTTAATGCTTTAAGGTACACATGAACAAACTAACAAAACAAGAAAACGTGAAAACTCAAATTACAGTCCTATCTGGTGCATACACAGAGACAGGAAACAATCACCCACAAACACACAGTGAAACCCAGGCCACCTAAGTATGATTCTCAATCAGAGACAACTAATGACACCTGCCTCTGATTGAGAACCATACTAGGCCGAAACATAGAAATTCCCAAAACCTAGACAAACAAACATAGACTGCCCACCCAACTCACGCCCTGACCATACTAACTAAACACAAAACACAGAAAATAAAGGTCAGAACGTGACAGTACCCCCAAAGGTGCGGACTCCGGCCGCAAAACCTTGACCTATAGGGGAGGGTCTGGGTGGGCGTCTGTCCGCGGTGGCGGTTCTGGCGCGGGACGCGGACCCCACTTCACCCTTGTCTTTGTCCGCCTTATTTTCCGCCTCCGTGGCTTTCTCACCATGGCAACCCCTCTCAATGACCCCACTGGACAGAGGGGCAGCTCGGGACAGAGGGGCAGGGGCTCTGGACAGAGGGACAGGGGCTCTGGACAGAGGGACAGGGGCTCTGGACAGAGGGACAGGGGCTCTGGCGCCTCTGGGCTGAGGGGCTCTGGCGCCTCTGGGCTGAGGGGCTCTGGCGCCTCTGGGCTGAGGGGCTCTGGCGCCTCTGGGCTGAGGGCTCTGGCGCCTCTGGGCTGAGGGCTCCGGCAGCGGCGCCGGACTGGGGCGCTCCGGCAGCGGCGCCGGACAGGCGGGAGGCTCCGGCAGCGGCGCCGGACAGGAGGGACGCTCCCGGCAGCGGCGCCAGACAGGCGGGACGCTCCGGCAGCGGCGCCAGACAGGCGGGGCGCTCCAGCAGCGGCGCCGGACAGGCGGGACGCTCCGGCAGCAGCGCCGGACAGGCGGGAGGCTCCGGCAGCAGCGCCGGACAGGCGGGAGGCTCCGGCAGCGGCGCCGGACAGGCGAGAGGCTCCGGCAGCGGCGCGGACAGGCGGGAGGCTCCGGACAGGCGGGAGGCTCCGGCAGCGGCGCCGGACAGGCGGGAGGCTCCGGCAGCGGCGCCGGACAGGCGGGAGGCTCCGGCAGCGGCGCCGGACAGGCGGGAGGCTCCGGCAGCGGCGCCGGACAGGCGGGAGCACCTGCAGAGAGGAGACAGAGAGACAGCCTGGTGCGTGGAGCTGCTACAGGAGGCAGCGGCGCCGGACAGGCGGGACGCTCCAGCAGCGGCGCCGGACAGGCGGGAGGCTCCGGCAGCGGCGCCGGACAGGCGGGAGGCTCCGGCAGTGGCGCCCGGACAGGCGGGAGGCTCCGGCAGCGGCGCCGGACAGGCGGGAGGCTCCGGACAGGCGGGAGGCTCCGGCAGCGGCGCCGGACAGGCGGGAGGCTCCGGCAGCGGCGCCGGACAGGCGGGAGGCTCCGGCAGCGGCGCCGGACAGGCGGAACGCTCCGGCAGCGGCGCCGGACAGGCGGGAGCACCTGCAGGGAGGAGACTGAGAGACAGCCTGGTGCGTGGGGCTGCCACAGGAACTACCAGGCTGGGGAGACTTTCAGGAGGCTTGGTGTTAGGAGGAGCCTGAAAGACCGGGCTGTGGGGAGCACTGGAGCTCTGGTGCGCAACCTTGGCACCACTTCCCCAGGCTGGACAACTACTCGAGCCCGGACCCTCAAGAGTGCAGGCACAGGTTGAACCGGGCTGTGGGTAAGCACGGGAGATCTAGTGCTTACTACACGCACCTCTCCCCTAGGCTCCACTCCCACAGTTGCCCGGTACGAGCGGAGCGCAGGCAGAGGACGCACTGCACCCTCCCAGCGCCCCGGAGACACAGCACGCAGAGCCGGCGCAGGATAACCTGGACCAAGACTGCGTACCGGCGACCAGACCCGCTGAGCAGGCACCATACGCCCTGGCTCAATGCCCACACTCGCATGGCACTCTCGGGGGCTGCCCTATAGCGCACCGGGCTATGGACACGCACTGGCGACACCGTGCGCTCAACCGCATAACACGGTGCCTGACCAGTAATGCGCTGCTCATAATAAGCACGAGGAGTGAGCTCAGGTCTGCTACCTGGCTTAGTACCACACCTCGTGTGCCCCCAAAAAAATTTGGGGCTGCCTCTCGTACCTGTCGCACTGCCGTGCTGGCTCCTCATATTGCCGCCGATCAGCTTTCGCTGCCTCCAGCTCTGCTTTGGGGCTGCGATTTTCCCCAGCCCGTGCCCAGGGTCCCTCTCCGTTCAATATCTGCTCCCATGTCCAGGAGTCCTGTGATGGTGGCCTCTGTTGTTGATGCTGCTGCTGCTGTCGTCGCTGTCCTTTACCACGCCGCTTGGTCCGATTGTGGTGGGTGATTCTGTAACGAGTTTCCTCCTCTTCTTCCGAAGAGGCGAAACGGATCAGAGGACCAATACGCGGCGTGGTAATTTTCCATGGTACTTCTTTAATGCTTTAAGGTACACATGAACAAACTAACAAAACAAGAAAACGTGAAAACTCAAATTACAGTCCTATCTGGTGCATACACAGAGACAGGAAACAATCACCCACAAACACACAGTGAAACCCAGGCCACCTAAGTATGATTCTCAATCAGAGACAACTAATGACACCTGCCTCTGATTGAGAACCATACTAGGCCGAAACATAGAAATTCCCAAAACCTAGACAAACAAACATAGACTGCCCACCCAACTCACGCCCTGACCATACTAACTAAACACAAAACACAGAAAATAAAGGTCAGAACGTGACACTACCTAATACACACACATCTAAAGGGATGCAATAAGAATATTTACATATAAAAATATGGATGAGCGATGACCGTGTGGCATAGACAAGATGCAATAGATGGTATAAAATGGAGTACGGTATATACAGTTGAAGTCGGAAGTTTACATAACATTCACCTTAGCCAAATACATTTAAAATCAGTTTTTCACAATTCCTGACATTTAATTAAGTAAAAAAATCCCAGTTTTAGGTCAGTTAGGATCAACACTTGATTTTAAGAATATGAAATGTCAGAATAATAGTAGAGAGAATGAGTTATTTCAGCTTGTATTTCTTTCATCACATTCCCAGTGCCTCAGAAGCTTACATACACTCAATTAGTATTTGGTAGCATTGCCTTTAAATTGTTTAACTTGAGTCAAACGTTTCAGGTAGCCTTCCACAGGCTTCCCACAATAAATTGGGTGAATTTTGGCCATTTCCTCCTGACAGAGTTGGTGTAACTGAGTCAGGTTTGTAGGCCTCCTTGCTCGCACACGCTTTTTCAGTTCTGCCCACAAATTTTCTATAGGTGTGAAGTCAGGGCTTTGTGATGGCTACTCCAATACCTTGACTTTGTTGTCTTTTGTCCACAACTTTGGAAGCATGCTTGGGGTCATTGTCCATTTGGAAGACCCACTTGCGACCAAGCTTGAACTTCCTGACTGATGTCTTGAGATGTTGCTTCTATATATCCACATAATTTCCCATCCTCATGATGCCATCTATTTTGTGAAGTGCACTAGTCCCGCTTGCAGCAAAGCACCCCCACAACATGATGCTGCCACCCCCGTGCTTCACAGTTGGGATGGTGTTCTTCGGCTTGCAAGCCTCCCCCTTTTTCCTCCAAACATAACGATGGCCATTAGGGCCAAACAGTTCTATTTTTGTTTCATCAGACCAGAGGACATTTCTCCAAAAAGTACGATCTTTGTCCCCATGTGCAGTTGCAAAACGTAGTCTGGCTTTTTTAATGGCGGTTTTGGAGCAGTGGCTTCTTCCTTGCTGAGTGGCCTTTCAGGTTATGTCAATATAGGACTTGTTTTACTGTGGATACAGATACTTTTGTACCTGTTCTCTCCAGCATCTTCACAAGGTCCTTTGCGGTTGTTCTGGAATTGATTTGCACTTTTCACACCATTGTACGTACATCTCTAGGAGACAGAACGCGTCTCCTTCCTGAGCGGTATGGCTGCTGCATGGTCCTATGGTGTTTATATTTAGGTACTATTGTTTGTACAGATGAACGTCGTACCTTCAGGCGTTTGGAAATTGCTCCCAAGGATGAACCAGACTTGTGGAGGTCTACAATTTTTCTTGGCTGATTTCTTTTGATTTTCCCATGATGTCAAGAAAAGAGGCACTGAGTTTGAAGGTGGGCCTTGAAATACATCCACAGGTACACCTGCAATTGACTCAAAATATGACAATTAGCCTAACAGAAGCTTCTAAAGCCATAACATAATTTTCTAGAATTTTCCAAGCTGTTTAAAGGCACAGTCAACTTAGTGTATGTAAACTTCTGACCCACTGGAATTGTGATACAGTGAATTATAAGTGAAATTTGTGGAGTGGTTGAAAACGAGTTCCATTGACTCCAACATAAGTGTACGTAAACTTACAACTTCAACTGTATATATATATATATTTCAGTCTCTCGGCCCCAGCTGTGATGCATCTGTACTGACCTCACCTTCTGGATGGTAACTGGGTGAACAGGCAGTGGCTCGGGTGGTTGTTGTCCTGGGTGGTTGTTGTCCTTGTTGTCCAGGATGCTCTCAATGTGTGCATCTGTAAAAGTTTGAGAGTTTCAGGTGACAAGCCAAATTTCTCCAGCCTCCTGAGGTTGAAGTGGCTCTGTTGCGCCTTCTTCACCACATTGTCTTTCTCCACTGGTTTCTCCACTGCTGTTAAATTGCGACTCCACTTTGTCCCTAATCATTTCACTTGCTTGATTGCCTTGCAGAGGGAATAACTACACTGTTAATATTCGGCCATATTCCCAGTCATCTTTCCATGGTTAAATGTGGTGGTTCGTGCCTTCAGTTTTGCACAAATGCCGCCATCTATCCATGGTTTCTGGTTAGGGTAGATTTAAATAGTCACACTGGGTACAACATCTCCAATACACTTCCTTATAAACTCACTCACTGAATCCGTTTATAAATGGATGTTATTCTCTGAGGCTACCTGTAATATTTCCCAGTCCGCGTGATCAAAACAATCTTTAAGCATGGATTCCGATTGGTCAGACTAGCGTTGAATAGTTCTTGTCACGGGTACATCCTGTTTGAGATTCTTATTGTCTTCATCACTCTAAACAGGAAGTGGCAAACCTGAGTTGGGTAATTCTAAGCATATAATTAGATAATATAGTTAGAATTAGAATACATTAGGAATTAGAAGAAATTTGAATATAAATGTAATAAGATCTTTATGATTCTAACAACATTAGTAAATGTTTGATCTTTGGTATATCCTTACAATAAACCCTAACCTTAACCCCTACCCTAACCATTTGACATTTAAACGGGTAGGAATGACCCAAGGATCCCTGAGAGCAAATACCCATTAGTAAAGGGACACCCTCAGTGGGGTGGAATCTTCAGGGGAAATGTAGAAATGAGGTAAAGGCTGAAAATCAGTTTCTTCCGGATGCTTTTCTTCCACCCCACTCAATCGTTACAGAGGATTATACCACAGAGTTTATCAACCCAGAGGCACAGCACTTCCGTAGCAGACCAGGCCGGGGTTCCGGGTTTGAGAAGTCAATGAGAGAAGTGAACAATTTTTCCTTAGTTGTTAATGTTCTAACATGTTATTACTCCAACTTTGTGAAAGAGACAAATTGACATGTTAACATTTTTAGTAAAAAACAACTTCATATTGAAGGAGTGCCTTTGATTTAATGGCCTGCACATGACCCAATGACGTGTTGCTGCACATGTGCTTAGCTAGCCAACATAGCCATGACATCGCCTACAACTATGATCGGGGATTTCTATTGGAGAAGCAGTCTCTGCCTATATTCATACTATACTGTCTGTCTTTGATTATACTTTACAAGTGGCACTCGTTCATATAGCACTCCTCACAGAACACAGGCATAAATACACTGCGGATAATGGGGAACATTGGCGACACCTGGAGGGTGGTGGAGACAAGCACAAAGACAGGTGAAACAGATCCGTGTGTTACAGAATAATAGATGTTTGGCGAATCTATGAATTACACTACCGGTCAAAAGTTTTGGAACACCTACACATTCAAGGGTTTTTCTTTATTTGTACTATTTTCTACATTGTAGAATAATAGTGAAGACATCAAAACTATGAAATAACACATATGGAATCATGTAGTAACCAAAAACGTGTTAAACAAATCAAAATATATGTTATATTTAAGATTCTTCAAATAGCCACCCTTTGCATTGATGACAGCTTTGTAGAAAATTGTCAAAATAAAGATTAACCCTTCAATAAGTAGGTGTTCAAAAACATTTGACCAGTGTATGTACGACCACCACGGTGGAAAAAGTATCCAATTGTCATACTAGAAAATGGCTAAAGTAAAATTCACCTCCAAAAATACTAATTGAGTAAAAGTCTAAAAGTATTTGTTTTTAAATATACTTAAGTATCAAAAGTAGAAATCATTTCAAATTGCTTATAGTATGAAAATTAGACGGCACCATTTTGTTTTTGTAATTTTATTTACGGATAGCCAGGGGCACACTACAACACACAGACATCATACACAACCAAAGCATTTGTGTTTAATGACTCCTCCAGATCAGAGGCTGTAGGGATGACCAGGGATGTTCTCTTAATAAGTGAGTGAATTTGACCACTTTCCTGTCCTGCTAAACATTGAAACTTTTTGGGTGTGAGGGAAAATTGATGGAGTAAAAAGTAAATCAAATCAAATCAAATTTTATTTGTCACATACACATGGTTAGCAGATGTTAAATGCGAGTGTAGCGAAATGCTTGTGCTTCTAGTTCCGACAATGCAGTGATAACCAACAAGTAATCTAACTAACAATTCCAAAACTACTGTCTTATACACAGTGTAAGGCGATAAGGAACATGTACATAAGGATATATGAATGAGTGATGGTACAGAGCAGCATACAGTAGATGGTATCGAGTACAGTATATACATATGAGATGAGTGTGTAGACAAAGTAAACAAAGTGGCATAGTTAAAGTGGCTAGTGATACATGTGTTACATAAGGATGCAGTCGATGATGTAGAGTACAGTATATACATATGCATATGAGATGAATAATGTAGGGTAAGTAACATTATATAAGGTAGCATTGTTTAAAGTGGCTAGTGATATATTTACATAATTCCCATCAATTCCCATTATTAAAATGGCTGGAGTTGGGTCAGTGTCAATGACAGTGTGTTGGCAGCAGCCACTCACTGTTAGTGGTGGCTGTTTAACAGTCTGATGGCCTTGAGATAGAAGCTGTTTTTCAGTCTCTCGGTCCCAGCTTTGATGCACCTGTACTGACCTCGCCTTCTGGATGATAGCGGGGTGAACAGGCAGTGGTTCGGGTGGTTGATGTCCTTGATGAACTTTATGGCCTTCCTGTAACAACGGGTGGTGTAGGTGTCCTGGAGGGCAGGTAGTTTGCCCCCGGTGATGCGTTGTGCAGTCCTCACTACCCTCTGGAGAGCCTTACGGTTGAGGGCGGAGCAGTTGCCGTACCAGGCGGTGATACAGCCCGCCAGGATGCTCTCGATTGTGCATCTGTAGAAGTTTGTGAGTGCTTTTGGTGACAAGCCGAATTTCTTCAGCCTCCTGAGGTTGAATAGGCGCTGCTGCGCCTTCTTCACGACGCTGTCAGTGTGAGTGGACCAATTCAGTTTGTCTGTGATGTGTATGCCGAGGAACTTAAAACTAGCTACCCTCTCCACTACTGTTCCATCGATGTGGATAGGGGGTGTTCCCTCTGCTGTTTCCTGAAGTCCACAATCATCTCCTTAGTTTTGTTGACGTTGAGTGTGAGGTTATTTTCCTGACACCACACTCCGAGGGCCCTCACCTCCTCCCTGTAGGCCGTCTCGTCGTTGTTGGTAATCAAGCCTACCACTGTTGTGTCGTCGGCAAACTTGATGATTGAGTTGGAGGCGTGCGTGGCCACGCAGTCGTGGGTGAACAGGGAGTACAGGAGAGGGCTCAGAACGCACTTGTGGGGCCCCGTGTTGAGGATCAGCGGGGAGGAGATGTTGTTGCCTACCCTCACCACCTGGGGGCGGCCCGTCAGGAAGTCCAGTACCCAGTTGCACAGGGCGGGTCGAGACCCAGGGTCTCGAGCTTGATGACGAGCTTGGAGGGTACTATGGTGTTGAATGCCGAGCTGTAGTCGATGAACAGCATTCTCACATAGGTATTCCTCTTGTCCAGGTGGGTTAGGGCAGTGTGCAGTGTGGTTGAGATTGCATCGTCTGTGGACCTATTTGGGCGGTAAGCAAATTGGAGTGGGTCTAGGGTGTCAGGTAGGGTGGAGGTGATATGGTCCTTGACTAGTCTCTCAAAGCACTTCATGATGACGGAAGTGAGTGCTACGGGGCGGTAGTCGTTTAGCTCAGTTACCTTAGCTTTCTTGGGAACAGGAACAATGGTGGCCCTCTTGAAGCATGTGGGAACAGCAGACTGGTATAGGGATTGATTGAATATGTCCGTAAACACACCGGCCAGCTGGTCTGCGCATGCTCTGAGGGCGCGGCTGGGGATGCCGTCTGGGCCTGCAGCCTTGCGAGGGTTAACACGTTTAAATGTCTTACTCACCTCGGCTGCAGTGAAGGAGAGACCGCATGTTTCCGTTGCAGGCCGTGTCAGTGGCACTGTATTGTCCTCAAAGCGGGCAAAAAAGTTATTTAGTCTGCCTGGGAGCAAGACATCCTGGTCCGTGACTGGGCTGGATTTCATCTTGTAGTCCGTGATTGACTGTAGACCCTGCCACATGCCTCTTGTGTCTGAGTACATTATTTTCTTTAGGAATCTAGTGAAGTAAAAGTAGTCAAAAATATAAATATTAAAGTAAAGTACAGATACCTAAAAATCTACTTAAGTAGTGCTTTTTGAAGTATTTTTACTTAAGTACTTATGACAGCTGGAAATTTCGTCACTCAAAACATTTTTGTATAGAATCTTCCAAAAGTATATTCTGTCAGAAGGGTTAATATGAATTTAAAATAATTTGACATGATTTATATGAATAGGGTCATGAACATTGAAATAAACAAGGGAGTATTTAAACGTAGGTTAAGTCTGGCATACGCTTTATCCCATACTTTACAATAACTCTTTTGGTCTTATGTAGTCTCCGATTAGGCTATTCACTCCATAGTTACACTGCCGTGATCGTCATTCAGCACCATAGCACCTTGCACCTTTGGAAAAGCACCCCTCTGTCTCAGAAGATGCCCTTCTGGAGGCATGAAGCCATAGAGTCATTATAGAATACGTACGTTCAACCTTTTGGCAGCTATCTGGCTCCATAGTGTATGGCTGTGTTCGTGATGATCAAAACCGTAAAGGGTCAATTGTAACCGACTGATCTTCAACTAATGAGTAGTTGTTATGATGCATGTTTTTTTGAAAATCAGTCAGTTGGAAGTCACCTGCACCTTTGGCTGTGATATCGAACACACCCAATGGCTCCCGATATTTTACCAAGCGATGCCGCTTCCTAGTATACAGGTCGTAGGTTAGTAAAGGGGCTCCACCCTTAGGGTTCAGATCATTTTGTAATCTTGTTTTTTAGGCCAGTTACATTTTTTTGGCAGGGAAAAAAGTACCACTAGATGTCCCCATAGTACAGGCTACTGCCATCAACCTACTGAAATTGGGGCACATATAGGTTAGGTCAAATTCAACATTACTTACCAGGTGTAATCAATAGAAAGGAAAAGTTAGTGACCCGACATCTCAAGAAAAAAATAAACACTGAGGTGATGTCAGCTTGGACTGGCGAACCTGTTCTTAAAAAAGAGACATGATTGAGGGTTCAAAGACGTTCAACAAGAAGATAATTATGATGTGAAGAGTGGAGGATGTTTACTCGTCTGAAAGATATTTTTATCCCCCAGTCATTAGGACCCACACTACGGCAATGCAGTTTCCTGCTATCCCTGGAATCCAAGTGTCCACCCCTGTGGGCCGAGAGACTGAGACCGAGAGACTGTTGTACAATTTGTCAGCAGTAGACTACTTACTGTATATAAATTCTCAAATTAAAAATAGTTATTGTCACAGATATATATAATGTCATTAATCCAGCTCTGCAGAATTCCTTGGCCCAATGCCAATGTTATAAACTCAGAAGTCATGCCTGAATGTTTCACATTCCTACGGAATCAAGCAGATAATATGTAGTTTCCTCAATACTTGTGTGTTCCTTGTTGCCCCTGAAATAGTTGAATTGTTTCTCTGTAAATATCTGACAAATTCCATTACCCTCGTGATAAACATTTACTGTAAACTCCATATGATGTTATTGTCTTGTGCTGAGACATACACACACACACACACAAATAACAATAGGCTACAATGCATTGCACTGACGTGACGTCAGCCTTGCCTGGCGAACCTGTTCTTAGAAAAGGGACATGTGATTGAGTGTTGGAAGACACACAAGACTTAAAGGTGCGCGTGAGTTTAGTGACAGTGCTGCCTCCGTAGACTAACAGCTACAATTTCTACAGGTATGTTCTCTATTAAATATGAAATATTATAATGTTATCCCCTTGGATAAGAGTTCTCTGTGTGTGCACTGACCTTGTAGTTGGAGCACCACATCTTATGCGAGGAGAAGCTGCTGTTGCTTTAAAGCCAAAGGTCTGTTTCTCTTTTTGTTATCTATATTTCATGTGACTAACTAAGTATCTGACTAGGCTATATCTTATTGCACTGTGTTGTAATATAACATCATACCATGTTTTCCGATCTATCACTGATCTACTGTATATACACTTTTGTAAAAGGAAATGTGAATTTATTAGAGCCAATCTACTGTTGTAATCCTTCTACAGTCCAGTACGGTACTACGTCTAGTACAATCTGTAGAGGTAGTAGGCCTAATGTACTACAACAATCTGTAGAGGTAGTAGGCCTAATGTACTACAACAATCTGTAGAGGTAGTAGGCCTAATGTACTAACAATCTGTAGAGGTAGTAGGCCTAATGTACTACAACAATCTAGTAGATGGTAGTAGGTACTACAACAATCTGTAGAGGTAGTAGGCCTAATGTACTACAACCTAATGTACTACAACAATATGTAGAGGTAGTAGCCTAATGTACTACAACAATCTGTAGATAGTAGGCCTACAACAATCTGTAGAGGTAGTAGGTACTACAACCTAATGTAGGCCTAATGTACTAACAATCTGTAGAGGTAGTAGGCCTAATGTACTACAACAATCTGTAGAGGTAGTAGGCCTAATGTACTACAACAATCTGTAGAGGTAGTAGGCCTAATGTACTACAACAATCTGTAGAGGTAGTAGGCCTAATGTACTACAACAATCTGTAGAGGTAGTAGGCCTAATGTACTACAACAATCTGTAGAGGTAGTAGGCCTAATGTACTACAACAATCTGTAGAGGTAGTAGGCCTAATGTACTACAACAATCTGTAGAGGTAGTAGGCCTAATGTACTACAACAATATGTAGAGGTAGTAGGCCTAATGTACTACAACAATCTGTAGAGGTAGTAGGCCTAATGTACTACAACAATCTGCTACTGTACATTGAACTGGGCCATGACCTGCGGTAAGAAAGGAAGATAATTATGATGTGAAGAGCGGAGGATGTTTACTCATCTGAAAGATATTTTTATCCCCCAGTCATTAGGACCCACCCATCGGCCAAGCAGTTTCCTGCTATCCCTGGAACCCAAGTGTCCACCCCTGTGTATGGGAAGAGTAAGTTATTAATGTTACATGTTGTACAAATCTTTTGTGAACAGTAGAAGATTTTGTGAAATGAAATACTCAAATGAAAAATGAGTTTGTCATTAGTTTATTTAAAACTACAAGTCAGCATAATGATGACTCCGCAGGTAATTAAACCAGCTCTGCAGCATTCCTCGGCCCAATTCCAATGTTATCAACTCAGACATGCCTGAATGTTTCACATTCCTACGGAATCAACCAGTTAAACACGTAGTTTCCTCAATACTTGTGTGTTCCTTGTTGCCTCTGAAATAGTTGTGTTAGTTAGTTGAATTGTTCCTCTGTAAATATCTGAGAAAATGTCATTACCCTCATGATAAATACTTACTGTAAACTCCAAATGATTGTATTGTCTTGTGCTGAGACATCCACACAAAGGACACATGTCTAAATTCTTACAGACGGAAAATCATTACAATTACTTGGGCGGCATTTTCCATTGAATTCACTTGGAGCTTTTACTTCCTGTGAGAAAACATCAGTCGGCGTGGCGCTGTGTCTCCACTTGGCGGGCCAGCCTGTCTTCTTAAATGGGGGCCAGTCAATTAGCTTTTGCCTGAGCAGGCGTCACTTCCTTTCTACAGGCTGCTGCATTCAATCAGCTCATTCAGCACAGAGAGAGGCTGTGTGCTGTGTCTTCTCTGGCCTCCACACTGCTATAGCCTTTCACCTCCTCCCTGCCTCCACCCTTTCCCCCTAACAAACAGCCCAGCTGAGCCTCCCATCCCCCCACAAGCCTCCACTCACACACCCATGCCACATGAAGCCCAGCTCTTAGTGAGTGAGTGGAAAAAGTTACACCAGTCTTTCTGTGTGTTGGCCAGGCAATCGAATGCAGCAGCACACGCCATTGTCCCACAAGCTGAGCTGCGTCTGATCCCAGTCCTCTACTCAAGGTATTGATGCGCTTTAATGGCTTTATTCTGCTGTCATTCACTGAGAAACTTCTATTTTCAGCCTTAGGTGAGGTTGTTGCTCAGTGCGACTATTCTATTTAATTGGATGTTTAAACTAGAAATCCAGAGACCAGGGTTGTTATGATTCTGTCTTTGTTTTAATGTACATGTTAATTATGACTCATCAGATACAGATACAACTTTGTTTAGGTAACTTTTGTTCGGTCGTAAATCACAGACAAACTACACTTAAAAGTGCAATTAATGTTGAAGTCACTGCCGGTGACTGTCCCTCCACATGTTTTTACTCACTATTCCTTTGACACAATCAGTCAAACACAGGGGCTGCCTTTTAAACAGCTAAGCAGTATTACATTGATTGAAATCTGCTAACAAGTGAAATTGCTTCAGCGGCAACAGCTTTTTAAGAGCAGGACCATCTCGTTTGAACACATCGTATTCCACCTCAGAGGACAGGCAACAATGCAAAGTAGTCTCCTTATGTCTGCTATAAGCCATTCAGCCCCACTATAATAACACTGCCACGGGCTGCTACTGCTGAGTGGGATACAGACCTCAGGCTGACATGGAGCTAACGTCCTTTTCTCCGACAGACAGTCCCAGCATGGAGAGCCCCTTGAGTGCAGAATCAGCTCCCCCAACCCCAACCCCAGCTCCCAGAAACCATACTCCTTCTCCAAGTCCAAGAGCTGAGGCCCAAGAGTTGAGAATGGAGGAGAAAGAAAGAACAGCGGACACAGAGGAGGACCCTATATATCTGTCTCTGTTATCAGAAGTGTCAGTGCTTGTGGATGAGCCAGCAGAGGATGCATCAGAGAGGGCTGAGGAGAGAGCTGAGAGAGAGGCTCACAGGCAGCTCCTGGCCACAGAGGAGCTGGTCTACACAGAGAGGAACTACCTGAGACTCCTCCAGGTCTGCACCTGCACCATCAGGAGCAACCTGCAGAAACTCCAGGTACTGTGCTGCATATGGCTAAGAGGGTTTCCTGAACATGTAACCTGACCAGTGAAAGCTCTGGGCCCTACTGGGACTACAGTCAAGTTACTGCTCTCTAAGATATGGTTCTCTTGAAGCACCATGCTTTATTTCCTTTCACGTCTCGGAAAGTTTTTCAATGACCATATAATCCAATGTCTTTGATTACAAGGCCACGCTTAAAACAGGAGTCTCGTAAAAACAGGTTGTTATCCCATTTTATGGGGTGGAAGACAGGCCTGTCTATGCATCAGCCAGTTGTAATGATGAAGGGCATAATGTCATTATATGTGGGAGAGAGGGAGGAGGATAAAGAGATGGAGAGGAGGAGGGGATAATGTCATTATATATGGGATAGAGGAGGGAGGAGGATGGAGAGATGGAGAGGAGGAGGGGATAATGTCATTGTATATGGGATAGAGGATAGAGGGAGGAGGATGGAGAGGGGAGGGGATAATGTCATTGTATATGGGAGAGAGGATGGAGAGGAGGAGGGGATAATGTCATTATATATGGGATAAAGGATGGATGGAGAGGAGGAGGGGATAATGTCATTGTATATGGGAGAGAGGATGGAGGAGGAGGGGATAATGTAATTGTATATGGGAGAGAGGATGGAGGGAGGGAGGAGGATGGAGAGATGGAGAGGAGGAGGGGATAATGTAGTGGTGGGTGAGCAGTAAAGTCAGTCTGTACCTTCTCCCCTACCACAGCCACAGCTGCCTAACCTGGACAGCATGTTCCTGTACATAGAGGAGGTGATCGACGTGTCAGGGCGCCTCCTTAGCCTCCTGGACCAGAAGCAGTTGACACCCCATGATCCTCTCTTCCTGGAGACTCTATGTAAGTAGTAAGAATAGCGCAGTGCTGTATCAGTACAGTTTCCTTGGCTGGAATACACCTAGTGATTTTCACTCCTGGGTAGTTACGAATATATTTTCACCTGCACTACCACACCTACTAATCCTATGAGGCTATCATGGACAGGCTCATGTCCACCCCCTCTGTTGATACCAGCTGCTTGTCATGATGTGTTCTACATGGCTGTGTGTATTAAAGTCCTATTAGCACATTTTCCACCATGGTTATTAGCAACACTTACACATACAGTCCCCCTTGCAGTCAAGCTGCTTGGATGGGTCAGCTAGATAGCGAAAAACAGTAAGTCTCTCTCTGTGGGGACCTTGTTAGCCTCGGTTATATTTCAATGTGGAGCAAACAACAGTGCCAAGTTCCCTTTTTCCATTATTTGTTGACCTTGTTCAGCACCTGGACTGCTAGGTGTTCAAACATTGATATTCTCTGCAGAGATCAAACCTGCAAGAACGACTACACAACAGCAACAACATTAAACGCCTTTATATATTCATTTGTATCACCTTAGCAACGTTCCATGGGATGGATAAAGGACAACATGGGAGGCATACAAGTACATTTATATCACTTCATGAATACTTGATTCATATCCCCTTCAGGTGATGCCTTCCTCAGTCTATCAACAGACATGGAGTCGGCATACAAGGAGTACCTGGCCAACTACAACACCGTCACAGCGTTAGAGAACAGCTACAAGCAGAAAGATGCCCTGTGGACTGAGATAGTGAAAGTCATCAAGTCCTCAGAGTATGTTCATATCTCCCTCTGCATTCCTGTTCCTGACATTCTTTGTCTCTAAAGTCCCATTAAAATCCACGACTGAAACTGGCCTTGATATCACACCCCATCTCTGTGTTATGAGCCTCCATGTTTTCTCACTATAAGTCCAGGAAGTATGACCAAGTGAGACTTGTGTACAGGCCAGAGGTGAATGCCACCTCTCTGAGCTTCTTCCTGGTGATGCCAGTCCAGAGGATCGCCCGCTACCCTCTTCTCCTCCAGACCATCATGAAACACACAGAGCCTGGGCACCCGGCCTACTCTCTTCTGGAGCAAACTGCCCGCACCGCCATAGCCCTGAACTGCAGAATCAATGAGTACAAACGCTTCAGAGAAGTAGGTGAGAACATGAGCTAGCTAATCACCATCTAGTAATCATTCTCTGTGGTTGGTTCTAGTATTCAGACAGGGATGAGGAATTGATAGATTGTGGCCCTTGCCTTCACTTATTCCTGAACACCCATATTAGAATTCGTTGTCTTGTCATCACAGCCGACAAATACAAGAAGACGGAAACCCTGACTATAAGGGATAAGATGAATCGTCTGAACAGCCACAGCATCGCTAAGAAGACGGCCAGACTGAGTCAGTTCATCAAGCATGAGACGGGGATTGCACCAAAGGTAAGGTACTGTCTGTGCCGGTCCTTGTTAAGATCACTCAGCCATAAAATGAAGCTACACTTTCTACAAGTAAGAGAAACCGTGGTAAGAGAACAAATGATATGACTAGTGTTTACCTTCTGTATTCAAACCTTGATGCCATTGAGGAGCATTTGTTACATAAAGTATGTAGAGAGTCGTTGACCACAATGACTCATGCTATGCTGGAGGATTCTCACATGGTTATGAGTATTCCTTTGCGGACATTTTTATCCATATTATTCATCAAGTCACAAACTGAAGCTCTGGTTCTCTTTTTAGCTATGGATGGTAGAACTACAAGAATGTTCCTCTTTTAATATCTGTTACGATTTATAGAGTTTACTGTTAAAAGGGTACTTTGGGAGTTTGGCAATGAGGCCCTTGATCTACTTCCTCAGAGTCAAATGCACATGTAGACACTATTTACATCTCAGAGGTAGTTTCTAGAGCCAATGCTAACTAGCATGCTAGCAGATACCAATAGACTAACGCTAGTTAACATTGGTTCACGAAACTACCTCAAACTTGGTATCCGTGAGGTCATCTGACTCTGGGGAAGTAAATAAAAAACCTCATTGCTAAAATCCCAAAGTGTCCCTTTAATAACTTCCCTCTGTTCAATTCCAGCTGGTTGATGAGGAGTTTGATGCCTTGGAGGGTTTTTTCTATCTCCTTGAAAATGGTATCACCGTGCTACATGAAAATGTGGAGACATATCTAGACCATCTACAGGTGAGCTTTTGTTGACCCTAGCCCTTTGTCATGGAGACCAGAGTAAGATCACCATGACAACACTGGAATCACTTTGTTTATGTGTGGCTTTCCACTCAATGTATAATTAGTGCACAATCCCTTAGACATTTACATTTACATTTAAGTCATTTAGCAGACGCTCTTATCCAGAGCGACTTACAAATTGGTGCATTCACCTTATGACATCCAGTGGAACAGCCACTTTACAATAGTGCATCTAAATCTTTTAAGGGGGTGAGCATTCACTTCTGTCTTGGCATCCTCTTCCACTAAAGAATGGCTACAGCTCTGATCTGAAATACTTTTTTTATTCTTCAGTGGTGAGCAGTTGACAATTTAGAGACAACGTAACTGTAAGAAAATCAGTTTAAAGTATTCAGCCTGCTACTCACTGCCCCACCTAATATTTGAATGCAGTCCCTCCCTACTGCCAACAACCACAGCCACCACTGCCGCTCATAAACCATGCATTACTGCCACACAGATTTGTGTTTACGTTTCCCCCCATGTCTAATTCTAGTTCATGTTGTAACTTTCCTTCCATTGTTATATTCCAGAGGTTTCTGAGCTGTCGACCAGAGGAGTTTGATCTTGACATGGATGGTGAGAAGCCTGCTATATGCTACAAAGAAGTCATAACAGCACTAAGGCAATGGATACTTCCTACATTTGTAAGTTAAACTGCAGTACCATGTTGTTATGTTACAAAAATAGGCATCAGAAAAATACTTCTGCCTACGGACGAGTTTCACTCTCCTTCTTGTCAGGCCTGTCCTTCAGGCTTCAGACTACGCTGTCTGGACCTCACACTTGTAGCTCCCCTCCCCCGCTCATCCCTCTATCCCATCCCCCTCTCTCTCTCCAGGAGAAGAGGATGAGGACTTTGGTCCACAAGCCCATCTGTGCCCTGAGAGAGCTCCTGGCGGGGCCTCGTAACCTGATCAGTAAGCGTCTAGACAAGCTGCTGGACTACGAGCTGATCGAAGAGAAGCCCAGTCTGAGCTACGATGAGCAGACGGTGGCTAACACCTATAAGACCATCAACACCCTGCTCCTCAACGAGCTGCCCCAGTTCAACGGCCTGGCCCTCACCCTGCTCTGGGGCATGCTGGGGGCTTTCAGCTGCCTGCACAAGGACCTGGCTAAAGACATGGAGCAGCTCTTCCAGGGCTTCACCCAACAGGTACACAATAATACAGTACTGGAGTAGAGGATGACTAGCATGTTTCTTGTGGGGGTACAGACAGATGCCTACTTTCTCTATGATCCTAAAGGCTACATTAGTGAAGTAGCAGTTTGCTCATGTATTTGTTACTACTTTTAGAATCAGATTTCAGTGGGAGCTATACCAAAAGCAGAGATGTTGCTGAAGTTAAACTTGACTATTTGTCTCATCTCATTTTGTTTAACATGTCTCTTTGCAGCTCCCTCACGGTTGCCTGGAGCCAAATGCATTCTGGGAGTGGGCGGAGTGTTCAATGCTGGATGGTGCAAGGAGGCTGGAGAGCCTGTGTTGGAATGTGAAGGACCAACTCAATGCTCCTATTGTCCAGGTCAGTCTCAACAGAAGCTCCACTATAATCTGTTTGGTGGCGATGGGACTTGTTGTTGGGTAACATTGCCAGGGAGAGTGTGTGTACACATCCACAGCCCCACAGTATTTAGTAGCAGCAGGATGATTCATTCTACACCTACTGTATATTCACTGTCAATGTTCTGATGCCACATTATGTGTTTGGAATAACGTGAATTGGATCATGATTGCTATTTCTACTAGCCTTGGGGTTAACTGTTGATGGTTCTGAGGAAGGTGAGTCACCTGAAGGGACAACACTAAACACAAGCCCATTTGTCAAAACCAACACAGTAGAACACATCATGTCACAACTCACAACATTAACCTGTATTTCCTGTGATAAACCCCTAGCAAAAATATACTGGAAATTACATAACATTTTCCCCCCAGTCAGAAACAGAAACCACCATTCATTTAGCTTGGTCATAATACAACAATAACTTTACTCTGGCTAGCTCATGGCTCCTATCATCACCACACCACTGCTCATTACTTTAACTGGTGAGAATGTGAAACTGCCGAGTGGGGAGGGAGGAGGAGGGGAGAGAGAAATGGTGTAGATTCATCTTCCAGACTAATCTAGACATCTCACAGCCCATGTTATAAACTGCACTATGTCTGTCTGCGGTGTTAAGGAGCAGCTCTCCTGGCTGTAGGCCTCACAGAACCACAGCAACCTATTCCCTATATAGTTCACCAGCTCTGCTCAAAAATAGTGCACTATATAGGGAATAGGGTGCGATTTGGGACATAGCCAGAGATAGTAAAGAGACTCAGCCTGTCAGGTCTAGAGGAATACATGACAGCACTAGGGAGGATGGGCTGCTCATCTGTGGCTAGAGATGACTCCTACTTACAGGTAGGTACCAGTTCTACAGTACTAGAAAGAAACAGGATCGCTTCATTAGCTACTCTTAGATGACATAGTGAAGCCATTTAAACTCTAGAAGTCACCCTGGCTGGTAGCTGAGCAGGTAAACACCAGTGATAATGAACATGGTGAATGACTAGCTGTCAAAGCCATTGCTTTACTATGTTCCTGATGGGTCCTTACCAGTTCCAATATCTCTACCAGAGTCGTGTTCATTAGGGCACACCTCAGAAAAACGTTTAATAACACATTTTTGCAATGGAAATAAAGAATTGACATTTCTTATTGAATGAATTCAGGTCCTCCCTTCCTATTTGTCTTCTCTTCCATTTGGTGTGCAATGACCACAACACTGTCCTCCCAGCCTCTCAGCCCTGGCTCTCAGAGGCGTCTGAAGGTCCTCACAGACAATCACGGCTCAGGGAAGATCTACCAGCTGAAGAGTCATGTGGTGGGGACCAGAGACCTGGACCTGAGCCTGAACAGAGGAGAGCTGGTGGCCATCATCAGTGAGATGGACACACGGGGGGACAAACGACGCTGGCTGGTCGACGCTGGGGGTAAGACCACCAAGACATTTAGCCTTTTCACTAGAGGGACTGAGCTTTAAAATAACAAACAGCTTTACTTTCTAAAAGAAAAGTTGGTCCTTAATTCTGTCAATGTAGCAGTGAATACCAAACCATAATGCTTATAATGCAGCTTCATTCACCACCAGTTAAGGTGGAGACACCTAATGGTTGTTTACTGTTACTGCTGCATGGGAACCAACTATGCCAGTGAGATCTATCAAGCCAAATAGATTTGATTAATTATAGGACAACATGGTTTATATACCGTACATCTCATCAGATTATAATTACTTATGAATTCACGTCTTCCAATCATCTACACCGATCTCCCTGTGTCCAGGTCCAAGAGGATACGTCCCCTCCTCCAAGCTGGTACGTTACCACCAGGTAACTATGGATCCTCCCCCATCCCCTCATCTGATCACTACCATGGATCACGCTGGGGGGGTCAGACGACACTCCTGCACGCCTGGCGTCAGGCGACCCTCCTACACCCCTGATACACCCCAGCCCCGGCTCCTGAGGTCTATGTCGATGACAGTTCCCTGCCTCCAGGTCAGTGACTCTGAGCTGCTTGCCCTTGGCAGCCAGGTTGAAATGCAGAGTTCCCCAAACCTTCTCCTGAGTGCTTTATTCATCTATTTGTTTTAGTTCCTCAAACATCATCATACATTGTTGGAGTGTCTTTCACACACACACACACACACACACACACACACACACACACACACACACACACACACACACACACACACACACACACACACACACACACACACACACACACACACACACACACACACACACACACTTCTTCTACGTGTGTATCTGTCTGTGTGGCTGAGCTGTTGAAATGCAGCTCTCCTGGTTGTTAAAGTGAGTGATTCTCCTCGTGACCTTTGGGAGGCATCTATCATACTCTTATAGCCAGCCCTCTTCATGCACCACTGTCAGTATGATCACTAATCATAGGCAGGTGACAAGCGATCCTGCTAAGGCTTTGATTCTTCAACATGGGTGGTCCGTTTTAGTCTGTTCTTTCTGTCCAACATCCTTGCCATAGCTAAGTGTGTGTCTGTCAGAGTAGAGGAGACTGGTTGGGCTCAATTCAGAATTCCAATTGAATGCTTACATTTTTACTGAATTTGAATTTAAGTAGTAAACATAATATAGAATTACAATTTGAATTAAAGGAATATAATTGAATTCAGTAAAATTCTATAAACAGGTGTAGTTTACACAAATATACACTGAGTGTACAAAACATTAGGAAACCTGCTCTTCCGTGACAGACTGACCAGGGGAATCACGTTGAAGCTATGATCCCTTACTGATGTCACTTGATAAATTCACTTCAATCAGTGTAGATTTTATGTTTATTATTTTATTTAACCTTTATTTAACGAGCCAAGTGAGTTAAGAAAATATAATAATATAAGATTTTTAAGCCTTGAGACAATTGAGACATGGATTGGGTATGTGTGCCATTCAGAGGGTGAATGGGGAAGACAAATTATTTAAGTACCTTTTGAACAGGGTATGGTAGTAGATGCCAGGTGCACCGGTTTGTATGTCAAGAACTGCAATGCTGCTGGGGTTTTTCACGCTCAACAGTTTCCCGTGTGTATCAAGAATGGTCCAACAACCAAAGGACATCCAGCCAACTTGACACAAATGTGGGAAGCATTGGAGTCCACATGGGCCAGCATCCCTGTGGAATGCTTTCGACACCTTGTGGAGTCCATGTCTCAACGAATTGAGGCTGTTGTGAAGGCAAAAGGGGGTGCAATTCAATATTAGTAAGTTGTTCTTAATGTTTGGTATAGTCAGTGTATAAGGTAGGGTCTAATATAACTGCATTGTCTGTTGAGAAATATAATGAGCTATTCTAAGCACTAAGGTTAAAAGAGTAAGGGGATCATTCTGACCTGAGTTAAGCATGCGTAAATGGAACGTAATTACCTTTTTTAAATGCCCTTTTCTACTCATATTCTAACCTTGATCCTAAGCGTGACAATAGCATGCTATTCACCGCTATTCAGTTGGGGTGGAGATGTAAGAAATGAAGGTGTGG
The DNA here is from genome assembly GCF_023373465.1 of Oncorhynchus keta. Taxonomy (NCBI): domain Eukaryota; kingdom Metazoa; phylum Chordata; class Actinopteri; order Salmoniformes; family Salmonidae; genus Oncorhynchus; species Oncorhynchus keta. The sequence goes on from NC_068450.1 coordinate 27,051,368, forward strand.
CAGAGGAGTGTCTAGAGATACGCTGTATTGTGACCTTGACTAAACGACGTAATTCCACCACCTTCACGTGTGAGGAATCCATGAATAAGGTTGAGCAAACCTATAGGTTCCAAATGGAAAAAGCCTTTACTTTATTTTTTCAGATAAAAAAGTGATATATTCTTTGATATCTGGTAATGTGACATATTGGATTCAGTGAAACTCATGTTCTATGACTGAGCAGAATTTCTTTGAATTGCAAATAAATTATATTTCCTGTCACTGAAACTCAAATCAAAGATTGTCTATTATATTGACAAAATAGTCAAGTGACCACTCTAATAAAAGGAAATACACGTCTTCAAAGATGAAAGGCAGGCGGGAAGAAGCAAGATCAGGCAAGACCATTCTAGCCAATAAAGGTGAGATGGGTGCGTGAACAACAGGCCATAGAGATGGATGACTTACCTTTGTATCAGTGTCATTTTGTCATATGTGACAGCATGGGCAATTTTAAAGTAGTTAATTTTATTCTTCTTCATTGGCTGATTTGCTCCCAACAATATGAATCCCCACCCAGTGTACTTCTTCACCCAGTGTACTTCTTCACCCAGTGTACTTCTTCACCCAGTGTACTTCTTCACCCAGTGTACTTCTTCACCCAGTGTACTTCTTCACCCAGTTTACTTCTTTCAACGGCAATGTCCTTGCTAATACAGGTTATGGTCCTTCTGTGGCTCAGTTGGTAGAGCATGGCGCTTGTAACGCCAGGGTAGTGGGTTCGATTCCCGGGACCACCCATACGTAGAATGTATGCACACATGACTGTAAGTCGCTTTGGATAAAAGCGTCAGCTAAATGGCATATATTATTATTATATAGCCGTGATGAGTCCTCTGTCTCCGTGACAACAGGAACAACTCCGATGTAGTCTATTTTTGGTTGTTGTTTCCAAAATGCCATGTGCGTCCACTTATATCAGTGCATTCGTAACAACCTAACCATTATGAAACATATTTTTGATCAAGTAAGCCTTACATGTAGCAAATTAGAAATAACATTCAACACCTCCATACAAACATTTCTCAGGTGCTTATTTCTGCTTATTTTCATGAAACCTCTCACTTCGCCTCTTCCTCTCTGTTTAAATAAAAATTCCACACCCTGTGTCATGTTGATGTTTCTCTAGTTATGTTGTCCAGAGGTGAGCTGTGTTTTCTGATGGCCACCAGGCTAAATACATCTCTAGGACATCATGCTCATTACTAAAGCCTTGTTTGCTCTGTCTATTCTGACCTCTGCGGTGTCTTTGCAGGTGCTCGCAGGCTATGACTTCATGGCAAGGAGCAGTCACGAGGTCTCTCTGAGGGCGGGGGAAACAATCAGAGTCCTGGAACCCCATGACAAGAAGGGTAGCTGTGACTGGAGCCTGGTGGAGGTGCGGGGGCAGAGGGGATACGTGCCCTCCAACTACCTGACAGTGATGCCCACATCCACAACGCCCACCGCCCCTTACTGCTAGGGTTGCCCTGGGTAACCAGCCACCAGCCGGTCTGAGCTAGACACTGCCACTCAACCCTTCACTGCCACACAGCTCATCTTAGCAGGGGAAGCCTACATCCACAGGAGAGAGAGAGAGAGAGAGAGAGAGAGAGAGAGAGAGAGAGAGAGAGAGAGAGAGAGAGAGAGAGAGAGAGAGAGAGAGAGAGAGAGAGAGAGAGAGAGAGAGAGAGAGAGAGAGAGAGAGAGAGAGAGAGAGAGAGAGAGAGAGAGAGAGAGAGAGAAGGAGAGTTTGTGTGCTGTTGATTGAATCACAGATTTGTGTGTGAAGTGGCGAGGCTGGCATTTGCAGGTAGAGTGCTCCAAGCCCTCACCCGCGCTCTTATTAATATGTAAGTGGGAGGCCGCTTCCATCACCATGAACCAGGGGTGCAATCCTGTTTTTTCCCTGGAGAGACTGACTGACTGACAGGCAGGTAGGAATGCCTCAGCACAGCATGATGATAGAGAAGAGCAGGCAGTCCATCAAGCTTATCTGTCTGTCTGGAGTTCTCATTCACTCACTCACTCACTCACTCACACACTCACACACACACACACACACACACACACTACATAGTCTGGGCGCTGGCAGTTAAACTGATGGAAATATGTACAAACTCCATTTTGATGTACCACTAGCACTGTCAGGTGACTTGGCCACTGACTTTGACAGTAATGCAGTTTATGCTCAGGCAAAATAGTTTTCTGATTTCTAGGAAGAATGAGGTCGGCAAACCTTAATGCTAGATTGCATGATCAAATAAGGAAAGTGGTTAAGATAACTTGTTCAAATGGATGAAGCGGATCTAGTTTGATTCCAGACATGAAATGGCAGCAAAGGTGTGTTACTAAAGCAATGACATCATTAGGTTGATATGGCTTTAATAAGACCGTTGTTGTCCTGCAGCTAGCGGAGCCTTCTCATTGGTCCAAATATCAGGGCAGAGTGAGAAGACCAGACATTACCTGGTGCTGCATCTGGGCTGACAGACATAACTGTCTTCTCTCAGCTGGCCACAAGGGAGCGCACCACACCAGCGCTCACCCAACAGATGTCTGTTGGCTTTACCTTTAGCCTCTTCATTATTAGCTCAGTCGACAGTGACGTTAATCTTCTGGTGGATGTCACACAACCTAAACATGTTCATATCTTACCGGTGTGGTCATGGCATTCCTTTTGCTGTCAATATCTGCTACATAATATGATCTAAAGAGAATGTTCTCTCTGTAGGCCCACTGTCAAGGTATAGATGTCATGTTTTTTAAATTGTTTTTATTTCATTGATTTAACACAGCAGGACCGTGCGTCAGGCTTTTCATAATAATCTCTGATGATATGAAGGAAGAAATCTCTGTCTGAAAGGGAGCACGGCTCTGTCAGTGCAGCAGAGTCATTGTTATGCAGATTGGTGCAGAGTAGTCACTGCCCTGGGTAATACAGCGCTCAAGCTGGGTATGCAGCTCTTCAGATAGTCACCTCTATTTTACCATGTTGACTCAGAACAGGATTTGTATTAGGCTCTAAGATGGTGCAGTTTCTGAATTTGAGATATAATTGAAGGAAAGACCACATACCTGTAGATAGTGGTGGCCTATATGTGAGTTATGATAACAGAGCTTTCACTATGTTAGCAACACAATGGAGAGTAATCACGTGTAAAAATGGATGACAGGGCTTTTAATGTTGTACTAACCAAACGATGCTACTGAGTGACACGTGGTGTCCTCCATATGACATTTAAACGTGTGGCGTATTCTGTGTTTGTGGTCGTCACTGAAACAGCTAAGGATGGGTTATCACCAGGGATGTCATGCAGTGACTCCCTGCAGCTACCGCTAACCTTAGCATGACAGAACCCTATGCAGCTCTAAAAATAAACGTTCTCTCATTCAATGGTTCTATAAATAGCCCACTGTCTGTATAGGATCTTCTGTTGGACCCTTGTTCTCCCCCCGCTGGTCACTGTTGGAACAGCAGTTTTACTCCAGCTACCTCTTCTGGGTGGTACATCGCAAAACAGCTACTGCAATACTACCTCTACAGTGTTTCTGGGCTGCTCCTGCCGTAATGCTACAAGGGAGTATACAGAAAGCAATTAGTTTGGTTTTACTCTCTGTCTTAGATAATTGGGCTCCTGATTGTGAGGGAAATCCAGTGCTTTAATGAGGCAGGGCTGAATCAAGGCGTCCATGTTGTTTCTGTCAGAATGTAGATCAGCGGCTGCACAATAACAATGTCTATCTGGCTGCAGCCTCATATTTGTGCTGGGCAGAATTTATTGTCCAATCACGGGGGGCTATATTACGGCAGTCAAGGGAGCGAGCATCTGTGTGCCGGGGGGGCATTTTTCCTGGAAGAGTTCCCCTCCCAATTTGGGAGGAAGAGTTGAATCACATTGAATGTGATGGGGGCTGATCCATCCAAGCCGCACAAGGCTGGCCACAGAAATGGCAGCAGTAGGCCTGTCCTGGGCGCTTTAAACCAGGGTTGTATTTGGTAACCATTTGGCAACGCTCCTGATGCCATTGCTTCTTTAAGGCCCTGTCAGCTGATCTCTCTGGCACAACCAATTTAGTTTTAACAATACTGCTGGACTAGAATGTGAAAGTCTCCCCCGGCTTGTAGCAAATGTCCGGGGTTTAGAAGGTAGTGGTGAGACAGGTTAGGGAGGCACATGACACTCTGCCCCCATGCAGCCAGGAAGCCCCTTTCTCCTGATGTTCCCCTCGGGGACCTGGGGAGAGAGCCACTGACATGGTGCAATCACCTCACCGTGCACTGGCTAACTGTGTGTCAGTCAGTCGAGGGACAGAGCGGGAGAGGGCCATGGCAGTCAAGCGGAGCAGATCTCCTAGTCAGGGGGATTGACTAGGCAAAAAATTCACAACATCAGGAGTTTATTGCTTTCTCCTTCAGTTTCCAGACCCTCTGAATAAGACATGAATAGAGATGGAACATGGACACACACACTGACATTCTGTAAGAGATGCAGTTCACCACGTTCCCTTAAACTTGATATAATTGAATCCATACATTTGCTACAAATTGACTTGAAACTTAATTCGTTATGCCTTTTGCATTTGAAGGAAGTTATTTGGCCTGCAATAGACCAGAGTCCTGTCCAGATAGTGTACTTGTCCAGAGAGTGTACTTGTCCAGAGAGTGTACTTGTCCAGAGAGTGTACTTGTACATCAAGCTGCTGCACGCTACTGAAAGAGGAGATACAACGGCCCATAGGGCAGAAGCCTGTCTTCAACAGGGACACTTAAGTGACATTTATAAAGTAATTGCTTTGATGTTCTATAACTCCATGTTTCAATTGGCCAAACATATTTTGTAACCAAAGAGTAGTCAAGGATTGTTTACCTGTTGATCTGCCCTGTGCTGTATAGGGCAGTGCCTTTTCCCTTAGTGGAAATCACATGAACCCCTGTGTGTGGTGACAGTGGGACAGAATGGTCTGGGGCCTAATCAGACTGAATGAGGGGCCCAGGCAAGAGTGGAGATTTGAGGGCCAGGGGGATATGTGGCTAAAGGGGCAACACCCCCCCTCCTGACTTTTACTAAAATGATGGCTAACTCTGACTCCATGGCCTCCTCTCTTTCTCTCTCACTATCTGCGAATTGTGGCACTGAGATGCCACTCTTTCTTTATTTAAACCCTTCGATATGCAGGCATGGACTGTCATGGCTACTGGCCAGCATTTGTCCCGCATGGTGGACAGGCAGCCGCACAAGGTCTGTCTTGTTTTTCAACAGGGAGGACACGGCACTACCTCTCCAATTATGTGAAGAGCCTGACTGTGTTTTGAAACAGCCAGGCAGGCGGTCCATACGCTAGCTCTAGAGCCCTCTCCCTACTCGCTAGAGCTCTCTCCTCCTCTCCCTGCTCTCTAGAGCTCTCTCCTCCTCTCCCTGCTCTCTGGAGCGCTCTCCTCCTCTCCCTGCTCTCTCTTCCTCTTCCCCTCTCTAGAGTGCTCTCCCCTTCTCCCCCTCCACCTGTTCTTCTCTCTAGAGCTCTCTTCCCCTCTCTAGAGCGCTCTCCCCTTCTCCCCCTCTACCTGTTCTTCTCTCTAGAACTCTCTTCCCCTCTCTAGAGCGCTCTTCCCTTCTCCCCCTCTACCTGTTCTTCTCTCTAGAGCTCTCTCTCCCTACACTCTCTTGTAAACAGTACTGGCCTGGGATGTCAGGGATGTAAACAGTCATCACATGGGTGCAGGACTTAGCGCTTGCGACAGTTTGGCACTCAGAGACACGCAGAGGGGGGAAGGAAGAGGGGGATGTTTATGTTCAATGTTAGAAAGAAGCCCATTCCAGTCATCCAACCTGGCACAAACTATATGGCATGTCCCCCTCTGGCAACCCGATAAGGCACTTTATAACAATTACATGACACTAAGCTCTATAGCGTTTAATTTATTCAAACTCTTGGAGTTCAAATTCGTAATCGCTGCAGTGAAAGTTTAGCTGATGCTGTGGGCTAGTGGGCTAGAAATATTTGTTTTGATTAGACTTGGTACTATTTTAATCTCGCTCTTTAAACTGTCAATCATCTCATGTTCTCTTGTTGCTGTAGTGTACAGTATGGACTATAGCTTACAGCCAAATGAAGTGCTATATTACTATAGTTGGAAATAACTTTGTGTTTGCAGTTGTACATGTTTACATTAAACATATATACAGTACTACTGGGCGATGTATGTGCTTATGTCCTGTTTCTCATATTATTCTTCCCATGTACTGTTGAATTTTTCATGAAGTTGGAATGATCAATGATGAGAAACTTGGGCATTGAAGGGAACATACAGGGAAGATAAGACACAGGGATCTTCTTGTATGACACATTGGATCCTTCGAGACACAGCCAGCAGTCAGGCCTCGTCTCAGCCAATAGTGTGTGTCCTGAAAACAAATGTGCTATCTCTCTCAGGATACATCCTGTGCTTTACAACTACACTCTGGGCCTGGAAGCCTTACAACTACACTCTGGGCCTGGAAGCCTTACAACTACACTCTGGGCCTGGAAGCCTTACAACTACACTCTGGGCCTGGAAGCCTTACAACTACACTCTGGGCCTGGAAGCCTTACAACTACACTCTGGGCCTGGAAGCCTTACAACTACACTCTGGGCCTGGAAGCCTTACAACTACACTCTGGAACTGGAAGCCTTACAGCTACACTCTGGGCCTGGAAGCCTTACAACTACACTCTGGAACTGGAAGCCTTACAACTACACTCTGGAACTGGAAGCATTACAACTACACTCTGGAACTGGAAGCATTACAACTACACTCTGGGCCTGGAAGCCTTACAACTACACTATGGACTTCGAAAGCCAGTTCCACTGACTTGATTCATTGTTCCCCTATAAGCAGGGCCTGATTTAGACCTTGGACGCCAGGTGGGTGTATTTAATTGAGGTAGAATAGAACCAGTATGCTCCTTACCTCGTAGGGTAAGAGTTGAATGCCCCTGCTATATAGCATGTTCACACCCCTCTGTATTTGGCACCTGTGATCGATGCCACGTGAAGCTGGCTCATGCTACAGAAGACGCTTCACACGGCGGCTAAATCTTTTGACCTTCCTCTGCTCAATTCATCCCAATCCACCAATTCCTTAAAGCTGCCATCTTTTATGGATCCTCTCCCCAACTCTGTGGCCGTAAAATGAATAATTTGTCATTTGTCTTTGGGGAGAGGGCACAGTTATGAAGACCATACCTCTCTGGAATGGAGTCATTTGCTATTTTATTAGGATCCTCATTAGCTGTTGCAAAAGCAGCAGCGACTCTTCCTGGGGTCCACACAGAACATGAAACATAATACAGAATGACATAATACAGAACATCATTAGACAAGAACAGCTGAAGGACAGAACTACATAATTTTTTAAAAGTCACACCAAGCATACGTATGAGGTGTTGAGGTGAGGTGTTGAGGTGAGGAGTTGAGGTGAGGTGTGGCTTTATCTGTGTTTTGAAACCAGGGTTGTTGTTTATTTGAGCAATATGAGATGGAAGGAAGTTGCAATAAGAACTTTATATAATACTGTACGCTTTATGCTTTTTTGAACTGTGAAAAGACACCTGGTGGCATGTCTGCTGGGGTAAGTGTGTGTGTGTCAGCTGGGTGTAAGTTAACTATGCAAACCATTTGGGATTTCCAACACATTAATGGTTCTTACAGCTGGGTCAGCTGCATCTTAACTAGGTCTTTCCTTGTAGCACTGGCCATACAACTGGACAATAATCAAGATTCTCTCTCCAGAACTATGGAAACCAGCACCCTCTGGAATGGAGTTGCTTCAGGCCTGGCCAAGGAGAAGCTGATTTTGCAACATAATGTCTTCACCCCCCCAGGATCCTTCCCTGCAATTCAGTGAACACCTCATCCACCTTCACACAGCTACCCCCCCCCCCCCCTCTCTCCAGAATCTGTTATATGACCCTCCAGGGTGCTCTGAAAGTCTGCTGGCTTACATGAATAAGCATGGTTTCATCATGGAAGGGTAAGTATGTGTGGTTCGCTATGGGAGAGGGAACGGAGTGATTTGGCTGCTTGGTGTTGATGGACTCCCTGTCTTGTTTGTGAAACTGCCTGTGAGGAAGCCCAGAGCAGAGACTGGAGTGGATTGGAGACCGTGGGTTGAGATTAACAGAGAGCAGAGCAGACAACACACGCAACAGAACCATGGAGACCTCAGTCTGCCTTTCTGCCTCAGTCTGCCTTGCTGCCTCAGTCTGCCTTCTTGCCTCAGCCTGCCTTGCTGCCTCAGCCTGCCTCAGTCTGCCTTCTTGCCTCAGCCTGCCTTGCTGCCTCAGCCTGCCTCAGTCTGCCTTGCTGCCTCAGCCTGCCTTGCTGCCTCAGCCTGCCTTGCTGCCTCAGCCTGCCTTGCTGCCTCAGCCTGCCTTGCTGCCTCAGTCTGCCTTGCTGCTTCAGCCTGCTATGGCGACGGCTATTAGGAAAACACACGATACAAACAACATACTGTAGATAATTTGAGAGTTGTAGCTGCCCTTCTCTGACTCCCAGCCCCAGCCAGCCACTCAGTCAAGGTTACCTTGGAGCACAAGGTTGTCCATAATAGTGCTGACATCCAGGGAATACTACCACAGAACAATAAAACATGTTTGATTCTACTGTGATAAAACCATCATAAGTCAGAGCAGCTAGGACAGGACCCAGAGCATTCAGGAGCCAAGGGATGAGGTCACACCAGAGGTCAAGAGGATCAGGAATGCACAAGTCCCTAACTGACTTTTTAGGATTTCCTTTCTTGCGGCCACTCCCGTCCCAGTCATGTCCCAGCCAGCACCCATTCGTCCTAGCTCTAGCCCAGCTATCACTACAAGTGACACGTTGGAGAGTTCAGTACGTTCCTCTCAAACCGATTGAGGTCTTTGAGGAATCTGTGTTCTCTTTTGAAGGTATGTTTATTGACTTGCAGAATATGTCACAAACACCTGTTCCACTTGCACTGTAATCCCTTTGCAGATGAAGGAATTTCAGGCTCTAATCCTGGCTTTAACACCACCCTCAGTGCACCATGCTGCCTGCCTGGTGTAAACAGTGTTGTCACTGTAAACAGTCAACATGTTGGATCATGAGGCCCCAAAACAACACAGTTCTGATAGTCAACATGGTGGCTCATGAGCATGCAAAACAACACAGTTCTGATTGTCAATCCTGATAACAGATGCCTTGTGAATCTTTTCTATAAAGTAAGGATTTTCATAATGACCATGACTGCATTTTCACAAGTATTAGCTGTATGCTGTAAACCCTACATTCATCATCTTTTAACAACCACCGTTGTGAAATAGCATGTAAACCATACCTTTTTAACAATCACGTTGTGAAATAGCACCTAAACAATACCTTTTTAACAATCACATTGTGAAATAGCATGTAAACAATACCTTTTTAACAATCACTGTTGTGAAATAGCACCTAAACAATACCTTTTTAACAATCACTGTTGTGAAATAGCACCTAAACAATACCTTTTTAACAATCACCGTTGTGAAATAGCACCTAAACAATACCTTTTTAACAATCACCGTTGTGAAATAGCACCTAAACAATACCTTTTTAACAATCACATTGTGAAATAGCACCTAAACAATACCTTTTTAACAACCACTGTTGTGAAATAGCACCTAAACAATACCTTTTTAACAATCACATTGTGAAATAGCACCTAAACAATACCTTTTTAACAATCACATTGTGAAATAGCACCTAAACAAAACTTTTTTATCAATCACATTGTGAAATAGCACCTAAACAATACCTTTTTAACAATCACATTGTGAAATAGCACCTAAACAATACCTTTTTAACAATCACAGTTGTGAAATAGCACCTAAACAATACCTTTTTAACAATCACAGTTGTGAAATAGCACCTAAACAATACCTTTTTAACAATCACGTTGTGAAATAGCACCTAAACAATACCTTTTTAACAATCACATTGTGAAATAGCACCTAAACAATACCTTTTTAACAATCACCGTTGTGAAATAGCACCTAAACAATACCTTTTTAACAACCACTGTTGTGAAATAGCACCTAAACAATACCTTTTTAACAATCACCGTTGTGAAATAGCATGTAAACAATACCTTTTTAACAATCACCGTTGTGAAATAGCATGTAAACAATACCTTTTTAACAATCACCGTTGTGAAATAGCATGTAAACAATACCTTTTTAACAATCACATTGTGGAATAGCACCTAAACAATACCTTTTTAACAATCACCGTTGTGAAATAGCACCTAAACAATACCTTTTTAACAACCACTGTTGTGAAATAGCACCTAAACAATACCTTTTTAACAATCACATTGTGAAATAGCACCTAAACAATACCTTTTTAACAATCACATTGTGAAATAGCACCTAAACAAAACTTTTTTATCAATCACATTGTGAAATAGCACCTAAACAATACCTTTTTAACAATCACATTGTGAAATAGCACCTAAACAATACCTTTTTAACAATCACAGTTGTGAAATAGCACCTAAACAATACCTTTTTAACAATCACAGTTGTGAAATAGCACCTAAACAATACCTTTTTAACAATCACTGTTGTGAAATAGCACCTAAACAATACCTTTTTAACAATCACTGTTGTGAAATAGCATGTAAACAATACCTTTTTAACAATCACCGTTGTGAAATAGCATGTAAACAATACCTTTTTAACAATCACCGTTGTGAAATAGCATGTAAACAATACCTTTTTAACAACCACTGTTGTGAAATAGCACCTAAACAATACCTTTTTAACAATCACTGTTGTGAAATAGCACCTAAACAATACCTTTTTAACAATCACGTTGTGAAATAGCACCTAAACAATACCTTTTTAACAATCACCGTTGTGAAATAGCATGTAAACAATACCTTTTTAACAATCACCGTTGTGAAATAGCATGTAAACAATACCTTTTTAACAATCACAGTTGTGAAATAGCATGTAAACAATACCTTTTTAACAATCACCGTTGTGAAATAGCACCTAAACAATACCTTTTTAACAATCACGTTGTGAAATAGCACCTAAACAATACCTTTTTAACAATCACATTGTGAAATAGCACCTAAACAATACCTTTTTAACAATCACCGTTGTGAAATAGCACCTAAACAATACCTTTTTAACAACCACTGTTGTGAAATAGCACCTAAACAATACCTTTTTAACAATCACATTGTGAAATAGCACCTAAACAATACCTTTTTAACAATCACATTGTGAAATAGCACCTAAACAAAACTTTTTTATCAATCACATTGTGAAATAGCACCTAAACAATACCTTTTTAACAATCACATTGTGAAATAGCACCTAAACAATACCTTTTTAACAATCACAGTTGTGAAATAGCACCTAAACAATACCTTTTTAACAATCACAGTTGTGAAATAGCACCTAAACAATACCTTTTTAACAATCACTGTTGTGAAATAGCACCTAAACAATACCTTTTTAACAATCACTGTTGTGAAATAGCATGTAAACAATACCTTTTTAACAATCACCGTTGTGAAATAGCACCTAAACAATACCTTTTTAACAATCACTGTTGTGAAATAGCACCTAAACAATACCTTTTTAACAATCACTGTTGTGAAATAGCACCTAAACAATACCTTTTTAACAATCACTGTTGTGAAATAGCACCTAAACAATACCTTTTTAACAATCACCGTTGTGAAATAGCATGTAAACAATACCTTTTTAACAATCACCGTTGTGAAATAGCATGTAAACAATACCTTTTTAACAATCACTGTTGTGAAATAGCATGTAAACAATACCTTTTTAACAATCACCGTTGTGAAATAGCATGTAAACAATACCTTTTTAACAATCACCGTTGTGAAATAGCATGTAAACAATACCTTTTTAACAACCACTGTTGTGAAATAGCATGTAAACAAGACCAAGCAAGTCCAAATACCTCTTCATGATTTTGTGGAACCGAAAACATTTCCTTGCTTGGCTTGTGAGCTCAGTCTTAGTTGTAAAGTGTGTGTGTGTGTGTGTGTGTGTGTGTGTGCTCATGCTACTCACATTAAAATGTTATTTGTCACATGCTTTGTAAATAACAGGTGTAGAATAACGTTTAAATGCTTATTTACAGGCCCCTTGCTACAACATAGACAGAAATCATGTAAAACACAAGGAATACAACCACAATGAGTAAATAACTTGTCTATATACACAGGGTGCCAATACCGAGTCCATGTGCAGGGGTACAAGGTAATTGAGGTAGCAATGTACATATAGGTAGGAGTAAAATGACTAGGCAACAGGATAGATAATAAACAGTAGCAGCGGCGTATGTGACGAGTCAAAAGTTAGTGGCCAACCAAGGATGATGAGGAAACAACACTCCCTGGCCCGGGAGCCTGCTGTCAATTAAGGTTAGTGTTACTGTCTGACAACCTTTAAACTGAATTCCAATTCCCTCCTGGAGAGAGAGGAACATCAAAAAAACAATTTTGTGTTACGCAGTCCATCAGTCTTCATATGGAAAGACATTTCTGGTCCTTAGGATTGCATCAATACATGCCTTACTATAATAGTAACAGCACGCAGCTACAACCCAAGGACCACATATTAATACAGTTGAAGTGGGAAATTTACATAGACTTAGGTTGGAGTCTTTAAAACTCGTTTTTAAACCACTCCACAAATTTCTTGTTAACAAACTATAGTTTTGGCAAGTCAGTTAGGACATCTACTTTGTGCATGACAAATAATTTTTCCCAAAATTGTTTACAGACAGATTATTTCACTTATAACTCACTGTATCACAATTCCAGTACATACACTAAGTTTACTGTGCCTTTAAACCGCTTGGAAAATGTCATGGCTTTAGAAGCTTCTGATAGGCTAATTGACATAATTTGAGTCAATTGGAGGTGTACCTGTGGATGTATTTCAAGGCCTACCTTCAAACTCAGTGCCTCTTTTCTTGACATCATGGGAAATTCAAAAGAAATCAGACAAGAGCTCAGAAAAAAATTGTAGACCTCCACAAGTCTGGTTCATCCTTGGGAGCCATTTCCAAACACCTGAAGGTACCACGTACATCTGTACAAACAATAGTACACAAGTATAAACACCATGGGACCATGCAGCCATCATACCGCTCAGGAAGGAGATGCGTTCTGTCTCCTAGAGATGAACGTACTTTGGTGCGAAAAGCGCAAATCAATCCCAGAACAACAGCAAAGATCCTTGTGAAGATGCTGGAGGAAACAGGTACAATATATCTATAGCCACAGTAAAACGAGTCCTATATTAACATAAAGGCTGCTCAGCAAGGAAGAAGCCACTTCTCCAAAACCGCCATTAAAAAAGCCAGACTATGGTTTGCAACTGCACTTGGGGACAAAGATCATACTTTTTGGAGAAATGCCCTCTGGTCCTGATGAAACAAAAATAGAACTGTTTAGCCAAAATGACCATCGTTATGTTTGCAAGGAAAAAGGGGGAGTCTTGCAAGCCAAAGAACACCATCCCAACCGTGAAGCACGGGGTGGCAGCATCATGTTGTGGGGGTGCTTTGCTGCAGGAGGGACTGGTGAACTTCACAAAATAGATGGCATCATGAGGAAAGAGAATTATGTGGATATATTGAAGCAACATCTCAAGACATCAGTCAGTACTTCCAAAGTTGTGGCAAAATGGCTTAAGGACAACAAAGTCAAGGTATTGGAGTGGCCATCACAAAGCCCTGACCTCAATCCTATAGAAAATTGAAGAACTAAAAAAGCGTGTGCGAGGAATGGGCCAAAATTCACCCATCTTATTGTGGGAAGCTTGATGAAGGCTACCCAAAATGTTTGACCCAAGTTAAACAATTTAAAAGCAATGCTACCATATACTAATTGAGTGTATGTACAGTGCCTTGCGAAAGTATTCGGCCCCCTTGAACTTTGCGACCTTTTGCCACATTTCAGGCTTCAAACATAAAGATATAAAACTGTATTTTTTTGTGAAGAATCAACAACAAGTGGGACACAATCATGAAGTGGAACGACATTTATTGGATATTTCAAACTTTTTTAACAAAGCAAAAACTGAAAAATTGGGCGTGCAAAATTATTCAGCCCCTTTACTTTCAGTGCAGCAAACTCTCTCCAGAAGTTCAGTGAGGATCTCTGAATGATCCAATGTTGACCTAAATGACTAATGATGATAAATACAATCCACCTGTGTGTAATCAAGTCTCCGTATAAATGCACCTACACTGTGATAGTCTCAGAGGTCCGTTAAAAGCGCAGAGAGCATCATGAAGAACAAGGAACACACCAGGCAGGTCCGAGATACTGTTGTGAAGAAGTTTAAAGCCGGATTTGGATACAAAAAGATTTCCCAAGCTTTAAACATCCCAAGGAGCACTGTGCAAGCGATAATATTGAAATGGAAGGAGTATCAGACCACTGCAAATCTACCAAGACCTGGCCGTCCCTCTAAACTTTCAGCTCATACAAGGAGAAGACTGATCAGAGATGCAGCCAAGAGGTCCATGATCACTCCGGATGAATTGCAGAGATCTACAGCTGAGGTGGGAGACTCTGTCCATAGGACAACAATCACTCGTATATTGCACAAATCTGGCCTTTATGGAAGAGTGGCAAGAAGAAAGCCATTTCTTAAAGATATCCATAAAAAGTGTAGTTTAAAGTTTGCCACAAGCCACCTGGGAGACACACCAAACATGTGGAAGAAGGTGCTCTGGTCAGATGAAACCAAAATGGAACTTTTTGGCAACAATGCAAAACGTTATGTTTGGTGTAAAAGCAACACAGCTCATCACCCTGACCACACCATCCCCACTGTCAAACATGGTGATGGCAGAATCATGGTTTGGGCCTGCTTTTCTTCAGCAGGGACAGGGAAGATTGTTAAAATTAATGGGAAGATGGATGGAGCCAAATACAGGACCATTCTGGAAGAAAACCTGATGGAGTCTGCAAAAGACCTGAGACTGGGACAGAGATTTGTCTTCCAACAAGACAATGATCCAAAACATAAAGCTAAAATCTACAATGGAATGGTTCAAAAATAAACATATCCAGGTGTTAGAATGGCCAAGTCAAAGTCCAGACCTGAATCAAATCGAGAATCTGTGGAAAGAACTGAAAACTGCTGTTCACAAATGCTCTCCATCCAACCTCACTGAGCTCGAGCTGTTTTGCAAGGAGGAATGGGAAAAAATGTCAGTCTCTCGATGTGCAAGACTGATAGAGACATACCCCAAGCGACTTACAGCTGTAATCGCAGCAAAAGGTGGCGATACAAAGTATTAACTTAAGGGGGCTGAATAATTTTGCACGCCCAATTTTTCCGTTTTTGATTTGTTAAAAAAGTTTGAAATATCCAATAAATGTCGTTCCACTTCAAGATTGTGTCCCACTTGTTGTTGATTCTTCACAAAAAAATACAGTTTTATATCTTTATGTTTGAAGCCTGAAATGTGGCAAAAGGTCGCAAAGTTCAAGGGGGCCGAATACTTTCGCAAGGCACTGTAAATTTATGACCCACTGGGAATGTGATGAAAGAAATAAAAGCTGAAATAAATCATTCTCTCTACTATTATTCTGACATTTCACATTCTTAAAATAAAGTGGTGATCCTAACTGACCTACGACAGGGAATTTTTACTTGGATTAATTGTCAGGGATGTATTTAGCTCAGGTGTATATAAACATCCGACTTCAACTGTATATTCTTATTCTATTCCTTTACTTAGATTTGTGTGTATTAGGTATTTGTTGTGAATTTGTTAGATATTACTTGTTCGATTTTGCTGCACTTTCAGAACTAGAAGCACAAGCACTTCGCTACACTCGCATTAACATCTGCTAAACACGTGTATGTGACCAATACAACTTGATTTACACTACAACCTCTGTCTGGTACATTTTTATTAACAAATGATTTCAGAATATTAGAGAGCAGTTTTGAAATGTAAAAACCAAACAGGATAGTTGTTTTCTGTATGAGGACATTCCATGTCCCCCTGCTCCTCCACTGTCACTTCATTGTGTTTTCTCCAACAGACGACACCCCCATATCTCACCACTTTTATTACTTCTGTCATTTCAAAAGGATGGAGAGAAACAAGATATCAAGCAGGTGTGAAGCAGCAGCACAATCCCATTCTGATGGACTATGGGCTGTCTGTGTAATCTCAATGACATTTTAAACTTGACCTGGTTGTCTTCCCTGTGGACCAACTGAGCACTCTGGACCGGTGGTTTGTGTGGATTACCGCCTTGTGTGTGCACTTTGGTCACTCCCCCCCTCCCTACACACTGGCCAGATTGTAGTCTCCTGTCAGTCAGGTAGGAAGGCTCTCCTGTCAGTCAGGTAGGAAGGCTCTCCTGTCTCCTGTCAGTCAGGTAGGAAGGCTCTCCTGTCTCCTGTCAGTCAGGTAGGAAGGCTCTCCTGTCTCCTGTCAGTCATGTAGGAAGGCTCTCCTGTCTCCTGTCAGTCAGGTAGGAAGGCTCTCCTGTCTCCTGTCAGTTAGGTAGGAAGGCTCTCCTGTCTCCTGTCAGTCAGGTAGGAAGGCTCTCCTGTCTCCTGTCAGTCAGGTAGGAAGGCTCTCCTGTCTCCTGTCAGTCAGGTAGGAAGGCTCTCCTGTCAGTCAGGTAGGAAGGCTCTACTGTCTCCTGTCAGTTAGGTAGGAAGGCTCTCCTGTCTCCTGTCAGTCAGGTAGGAAGGCTCTCCTGTCTCCTGTCAGTCAGGTAGGAAGGCTCTCCTGTCTCCTGTCAGTCAGGTAGGAAGGCTCTCCTGTCTCCTGTCAGTCAGGTAGGAAGGCTCTCCTGTCTCCTGTCAGTCAGGTAGGAAGGCTCTCCTGTCTCCTGTCAGTCAGGTAGGAAGGCTCTCCTGTCTCCTGTCAGTCAGGTAGGAAGGCTCTCCTGTCTCCTGCCCGGTCTCCTGTCAGTCAGGTAGGAAGGCTCTCCTGTCTCCTGTCAGTCAGGTAGGAAGGCTCTCCTGTCTCCTGTCAGTCAGGTAGGAAGGCTCTCCTGTCTCCTGTCAGTTAGGTAGGAAGGCTCTCCTGTCTCCTGTCAGTTAGGTAGGAAGGCTCTCCTGTCTCCTGTCAGTCAGGTAGGAAGGCTCTCCTGTCTCCTGTCAGTCAGGTAGGAAGGCTCTCCTGTCTCCTGTCAGTTAGGTAGGAAGGCTCTCCTGTCTCCTGTCAGTCAGGTAGGAAGGCTCTCCTGTCTCCTGTCAGTCAGGTAGGAAGGCTCTCCTGTCTCCTGTCAGTCAGGTAGGAAGGCTCTCCTGTCTGTCAGGTAGGAAGGCTCTCCCGTCTCCTGTCAGTTAGGTAGGAAGGCTCTCCTGTCTCCTGTCAGTCAGGTAGGAAGGCTCTCCTGTCTCCTGCCCGGTCTCCTGTCAGTCAGGTAGGAAGGCTCTCCTGTCTGTCAGGTAGGAAGGCTCTCCCGTCTCCTGTCAGTTAGGTAGGAAGGCTCTCCTGTCTCCTGTCAGTCAGGTAGGAAGGCTCTCCTGTCTCCTGTCAGTCAGGTAGGAAGGCTCTCCTGTCTCCTGTCAGTTAGGTAGGAAGGCTCTCCTGTCTGTCAGGTAGGAAGGCTCTCCCGTCTCCTGTCAGTTAGGTAGGAAGGCTCTCCTGTCTCCTGTCAGTCAGGTAGGAAGGCTCTCCTGTCTCCTGTCAGTCAGGTAGGAAGGCTCTCCTGTCTCCTGTCAGTTAGGTAGGAAGGCTCTCCTGTCTCCTGTCAGTCAGGTAGGAAGGCTCTCCTGTCTCCTGTCAGTCAGGTAGGAAGGCTCTCCTGTCTGTCAGGTAGGAAGGCTCTCCCGTCTCCTGTCAGTTAGGTAGGAAGGCTCTCCTGTCTCCTGTCAGTCAGGTAGGAAGGCTCTCCTGTCTCCTGTCAGTCAGGTAGGAAGGCTCTCCTGTCTCCTGCCCGGTCTCCTGTCAGTCAGGTAGGAAGGCTCTCCTGTCAGTTAGGTAGGAAGGCTCTCCTGTCTCCTGTCAGTCAGGTAGGAAGGCTCTCCTGTCTCCTGTCAGTCAGGTAGGAAGGCTCTCCCGTCTCCTGTCAGTTAGGTAGGAAGGCTCTCCTGTCTCCTGTCAGTTAGGTAGGAAGGCTCTCCTGTCTCCTGTCAGTCAGGTAGGAAGGCTCTCCTGTCTCCTGTCAGTCAGGTAGGAAGGCTCTCCTGTCTCCTGTCAGTCAGGTAGGAAGGCTCTCCTGTCTCCTGTCAGTCAGGTAGGAAGGCTCTCCTGTCTCCTGTCAGTCAGGTAGGAAGGCTCTCCTGTCTCCTGTCAGTCAGGTAGGAAGGCTCTCCTGTCTCCTGTCAGTCAGGTAGGAAGGCTCTCCTGTCAGTCAGGTAGGAAGGCTCTACTGTCTCCTGTCAGTTAGGTAGGAAGGCTCTCCTGTCTCCTGTCAGTCAGGTAGGAAGGCTCTCCTGTCTCCTGTCAGTCAGGTAGGAAGGCTCTCCTGTCTCCTGTCAGTCAGGTAGGAAGGCTCTCCTGTCTCCTGTCAGTCAGGTAGGAAGGCTCTCCTGTCTCCTGTCAGTCAGGTAGGAAGGCTCTCCTGTCTCCTGTCAGTCAGGTAGGAAGGCTCTCCTGTCTCCTGTCAGTCAGGTAGGAAGGCTCTCCTGTCTGTCAGGTAGGAAGGCTCTCCCGTCTCCTGTCAGTTAGGTAGGAAGGCTCTCCTGTCTCCTGTCAGTCAGGTAGGAAGGCTCTCCTGTCTCCTGTCAGTCAGGTAGGAAGGCTCTCCTGTCTCCTGTCAGTCAGGTAGGAAGGCTCTCCTGTCTCCTGTCAGTCAGGTAGGAAGGCTCTCCTGTCTCCTGCCCGGTCTCCTGTCAGTCAGGTAGTTAGGCTGTCCTGTCTCCTGTCAGTCAGGTAGGTAGGCTGTCCTGTCTATTCTCAGTCAGGTAGGCTGTCCTGTCTATTCTCAGTCAGGTAGGTAGGCTGTCCTGTCTATTCTTAGTCAGG
Organism: Oncorhynchus keta; assembly: GCF_023373465.1. Taxonomy (NCBI): domain Eukaryota; kingdom Metazoa; phylum Chordata; class Actinopteri; order Salmoniformes; family Salmonidae; genus Oncorhynchus; species Oncorhynchus keta. The sequence goes on from NC_068450.1 coordinate 27,070,380, forward strand.
TAGGCTGTCCTGTCTCTTGTTAGTCGGGGAGGTAGGTTGTCCTATTTCCTGCTCGGTCTCCGGTCAATTAGGGAGGCTGTCCAGTCTCCTGTCAGTCAGGTAGGCTGTCCTGTCTCCTGTCAGTCAGGTAGGCTGTCCTGTCTCCTGTCAGTCAGGTAGGCTGTCCTGTCTCCTGTTAGTCAGGTAGGCTGTCCAGTCTCCTGTCAGTCAGGTAGGCTGTCCAGTCTCCTGTCAGTCAGGTAGGCTGTCCAGTCTCCTGTCAGTCAGGTAGGCTGTCCAGTCTCCTGTCAGTCAGGTAGGCTGTCCTGTCTCCTGTCAGTCAGGTAGGCTGTCCTGTCTCCTGTCAGTCAGGTAGGCTGTCCAGTCTCCTGTCAGTCAGGTAGGCTGTCCAGTCTCCTGTCAGTCAGGTAGGCTGTCCAGTCTCCTGTCAGTCAGGTAGGCTGTCCAGTCTCCTGTCAGTCAGGTAGGCTGTCCAGTCTCCTGTCAGTCAGGTAGGCTGTCCTGTCTCCTGTCAGTCAGGTAGGCTGTCCAGTCTCCTGTTAGTCAGGTAGGCTGTCCAGTCTCCTGTCAGTCAGGTAGGCTGTCCAGTCTCCTGTCAGTCAGGTAGGCTGTCCTGTCTCCTGTTAGTCAGGTAGGCTGTCCTGTCTCCTGTTAGTCAGGTAGGCTGTCCTGTCTCCTGTTAGTCAGGTAGGCTGTCCTGTCTCCTGTTAGTCAGGTAGGCTGCCCTGTCTCCTGTTAGTCAGGTAGACTGTCCTGTCTCCTGTTAGTCAGGTAGGCTGTCCTGTCTCCTGTTAGTCAGGTAGGCTTTCCTGTCTCCTGTTAGTCAGGTAGGCTGTCCAGTCTCCTGTTAGTCAGGTAGGCTGCCCTGTCTCCTGTTAGTCAGGTAGGCTGCCCTGTCTCCTGTTAGTCAGGTAGGCTGCCCTGTCTCCTGTTAGTCAGGTAGGCTGCCCTGTCTCCTGTTAGTCAGGTAGGCTGTCCTGTCTCCTGTTAGTCAGGTAGGCTGTCCTGTCTCCTGTTAGTCAGGTAGGCTGTCCTGTCTCCTGTTAGTCAGGTAGGCTGTCCTGTCTCCTGTTAGTCAGGTAGGCTGTCCTGTCTCCTGTTAGTGAGGTAGGCTGTCCTGTCTCCTGTTAGTCAGGTAGGCTGCCCTGTCTCCTGTTAGTCAGGTTGGCTGTCCTGTCTCCTGTTAGTCAGGTAGGCTGTCCTGTCTCCTGTTAGTCAGGTTGGCTGTCCTGTCTCCTGTTAGTCAGGTAGGCTGTCCTGTCTCCTGTTAGTCAGGTAGGCTGCCCTGTCTCCTGTTAGTCAGGTTGGCTGTCCTGTCTCCTGTTAGTCAGGTTGGCTGTCCTGTCTCCTGTTAGTCAGGTAGGCTGTCCTGTCTCCTGTTAGTCAGGTAGGCTGCCCTGTCTCCTGTTAGTCAGGTTGGCTGTCCTGTCTCCTGTTAGTCAGGTAGGCTGTCCTGTCTCCTGTTAGTCAGGTAGGCTGTCCTGTCTCCTGTTAGTCAGGTAGGCTGTCCTGTCTCCTGTTAGTCAGGTAGGCTGCCCTGTCTCCTGTTAGTCAGGTTGGCTGTCCTGTCTCCTGTTAGTCAGGTTGGCTGCCCTGTCTCCTGTTAGTCAGGTTGGCTGCCCTGTCTCCTGTTTGTCAGGTAGGCTGCCCTGTCTCCTGTTAGTCAGGTTGGCTGCCCAGTCTCCTTTCAGTCATAAGAGGGAATGGAGGAGACTCCCACACACCTGACAAAGCATCCATTAAGAGCCTTAAGCCTGATTTGATTACATCATGATCGCAAGCAATCAAGGCCGACTAGCTGCAGGGGGTTTGTCCCTCCTTCTTCCTCAGCTGTCCATGTCCTCCCAACCTCTCATGGCCATAACAATATAGTGGTAGCACTGTCTAAACGATGACAAGTATGTCCAATTCACACTCAGAATGTATGTAAAGGGTTACACTTTTGGGGCCTTCCATGAGAACAGACTATGCAAAATAAATGCAAACCACATTCATGATGTTATATAATAAAGGTGGCCCTTGTTAAACTCTGTGGTGTCATCCATCTTGTAGAGAGAGCCACAGGCCGTGTTTGTGTTGTTGGGGAGCAGGAGGGAGGCTACATGGGATGTAGTACTTTCAGACTACATTTAGGCTGCTAGTCTCCTTCATTAAACATGAACCTGTGTCTGTCTGTGGCTGTAAAATCCCACTGTGAGTAGTAAGCCTTGTTTTCACTCTCTCTGTTTGTCAGGGCTGGACCACACACACTTTACGTACAAAACTATGTGGACATCCCTTAAAATCAGGGGATTCCACTATTTCAGAAACACCCGTTGCTGACAGGTGTATAAAACAAGCACACCGCCATGCAATCTCCATAGACACATTGGCAGGAGGATGGCCTCACTGAAGAGCTCAGTGACTTTCAACGTTGCACCGTCATAGGATACCACCTTTCCAACAAGTCAGTTGGTCAAATTTCTACCCTACTAGAGCTGCCCCGGTCAACTGTAAGTGCTGTTATTGTAAAGTGGAAAGTCTAGGAGCAACAACGGCTCAGCCGCAAAGTGGTAGGCCACACAAGCTCACAGACGGGACTGCCGAATGCTGTAGCTTGTAAAAAAACATCTGTCCTTGGTTGCAACACTCACTACCGACTACCAAACTGCCTGGAAGCAACATCTCCACAATAACTTTTCATCAGGAGCTTCATGAAATGGATTTCCATGGCCGAGCAGCCGCACACAAGCCTAAGATCACCATACGTAATGAATCCCGTTTCATCATCTGGCAGTCCAACGGACTAATCTGGGTTTGGCGGATGCCAGAGGAATGCTACCTGCCCCAATGCGTAGTGCCAATTGTTAAGTTTGGTGCAGGAGGAATCATGGTCTGGTGCTGTTTTTCATGGTTTGGGATAGGCCCCTTAGTTCCAGTGAAGATACATCTTAATGATACAGCATACAATTGAATTCTAGATGATTCTGTACTTCCAAATTTGGGGCAACAGTTTGGGGAAGGCTCTTTCCTGTTTCAGTATGACAATGCCTCCATGCACAAGCGAGGTCCATACAGAAATGGTTGGTCGAGATCGGTGTGGAAGAACTTGACTGGCCTGCACAGAGCCCTGACCTCAACCTCATCGAACACATTTGGGATGAATTGGAATGCTGACTGCGAGCCAGGCCTAATCGCCCAACATCATTGCCCGACTTCACTAATGCTCTTGTGGCTGAATGGAAGCAAGTCCCTGCAGCAATGTTCCAAAATCTAGTGGAAAGCCTTCCCAGAAGAGTGGAGGCTGTTATAGCAGCAAAAGGGGGGACCAACTCCATATTAATACCCATGATATTGGAATGAGATTTGCGACGAGCAGGTGTCCACATACATTTGGTCATGTAGTGTAGTATTGTACAGGGCTCATGTTAGACTTGAAATAAATAGGAATACCTCTCCCCTAGAAAGAGGAACTCTCCCTTAGCAGAGCAGACTGCACTGTACTATATTGTACTACTATACTGTACTGTGTTGTACAATACTGTATTGAATTACATGGTATTGTATTATACAATAATGTATTGTACTGTATTGTACTGTATTATCTATATAACCCAGCCTAAACAGGACAATTTCCCAGTGATCTATCTGTTTGGTAACAAAATGTCAACAAATAGTAGATGGGTCCTCCCAGCTCAAGCTATGGCTAGTAGCTGTCCCAGATTCCCATTAGATCAATATTAAATTACACCCTCTGGTGAATAGGGTATTCCCATCTGTTCTTCATGTTATGGAAAGTGATGAGGGACTAATGACTTGAGCTAATGCTGACCTAAACTAATAATGCCTAGTTCAACTGGGGTTGTTATTACTGAAGTGTTGTTGCCTCCTGGTTCAGTGCTGGTGAGTAAATGTTCTGAGCAGTTCTGATTGAGGTGACATCCCCTCTCTAGGGTCCCTACTCTGTGCCCTTACACTGTGCTATCCTGTTTGAGAGACGTAACTGGGAAGCGCTCATCATCTCTGAGCTCTTAATCCCAGGAGATGGAGCGGGCTGTCCTCAGGACCTGCGTGATGGATGGCTGGCCGGCCGCACTCACAGGTCCCCTACACCGAGCAATCAACCATAACCATCTCCACTGAGACACACATATCCCATAACATCCTAATGTTAGACACCATGGACACCTCCCTTGTCACATTGAAAGGAATCAAAACAACTTGCCTAAGCAAGTAGACTTGCCTTGCTTACTCTGTCACACCCACGCTGATGAATGACTAGCTGGGGGTTAAACGGATACAGTCGCTTACTAAACCAAACCTACTGCGGGCAACGAAACAATGATCACCTAACCTCTCATACCCACCACCGTTATTACATATTTCAACCAGTGGTAAACACTAATCTGATGAGCAACTATGCAGACGTTCATCCTGACTGCCTGGCTACCTGCCTGCCTTCCTGGCTGGTGTACCTGTAGGCCCATCCTGTCCAGCTGATGACCAGTGTAATCCCACACTGAGAGAGTCTATTCTGTCATGAAACCAGATAGCATCTCATCTCTCATGTTATGAAACATTTGTCATGTTCCAGAGGGCAGTGTGATTTATACTGTTGTAAACCCCCACAGCACACTGCAAGCCTGACCTTATCACCACTGAACAATTTCAGGCAAGAGGCAATTTCCTTGGAAATGTGTAAACCTTGAAGATGAGAGTTAATGTTTAAGCCCGTACTGTTTTGCCTTGTCTCTCTCTCCTTACTCTGTGTGACCCGTTCGACTTTTGCACGCCCTTCATGCCAATGGTAGTCAGTGTGAGCAGTTGAGTTGCTTTCGGTTGCACTCTGGTGAAAGGCAAACCATTAACATGGTGGGAGGAGGCGGATGTTGTTGGGCCAGATAGAGCAACTACTTGTAAATCCTTCGAACAAAATTTGTTCCAAGATTAAGTCCTTGAGATAAGACTGACACCAAAGGATCAAAGTCAAAGAAAAAGAGAGTAGTTTACTATTAGCCACTCAATGGTGCTTTACTAACTCTATATCCTGCTTCTATACCAGTTAAGTTTAAGTCTGTAGATTTAGTTAGCATACAAACTAAGTTTGGGGAGCCTCACCTACATTTTTTGTGCTCCTGTATTTTGACCATGGGCGGTTTTCTGTCACAGCTATTGATGTGATGACCGCAGTCCCCTGAGCTGGCAGCCCATCTGCTCAATCATACATCAGATTGCTTTCATGAGGAACGCTACGCAACATGTGCTCTGGGACGCAGGTGGAAAGTTGGTACTGGATGCATTTTTCAACGCAGTCATTTTGAGGAGGGCTCCTTAGTGCTCTCATTAATCATCCAGATTTGGGGTTGGAGCGGTTCTCCTTTTTACACATAGTCTGTACAGCTATGAGAGAGAGAGAGAGAGAGAGAGAGAGAGAGAGAGAGAGAGAGAGAGAGAGAGAGAGAGAGAGAGAGAGACTCGAATATGAATCACAACTCAACCACAGGACTTTCTGTCATTTCTGAGTTATTAGTAATTCACACATGCAGTTTAAGCCTGGAAAACATGAAGGGTCATGGTCTAGTAAAATGACTTAGTGTGTGTGTGTGTGTGCAGGCCATGGAGAAATAGGAGGAAGGCAGAGAGTGTGTGTGTGTGCAGGCCATGGAGAAATAGGAGGAAGGCAGAGAGTGTGTGTGTGTGCAGGCCATGGAGAAATAGGAGGAAGGCAGAGAGTGTGTGTGTGTGCAGGCCATGGAGAAATAGGAGGAAGGCAGAGAGTGTGTGTGTGTGTGCAGGCCATGGAGAAATAGGAGGAAGGCAGAGAGTGTGTTTGAGTGTGTGTGTGTGAACGAGCCCTGTCCACCGTAGCTACCCACTGGGCACATACTGGTTGAATTCTACCTAATTTCAATGAAATGACAATGAACCAACGCAAAATAGACGTTGAATTGACGTCTGTGCCCACGGCGTGTGTACAAGATTTGTGTTCTATGTGCCTGTGGATGATTGGATGACAGTTCCAGGTAGTGCAGATAAATATGTCCACAAGCCTGTTGTCATGACAAAGTGTTGCATGAATGTGCAGTCTTTGTACCCTGGTAAGTTTTTTGTGTAGCTAGCTTTGAACTGCTTGTATTATGTACTGTCAATAATCAAGAGGCAAGGAAGTTGCAAATGCCCTTTGGTTTCCTGAGCACATGTAAGTGTAAGTGACTGATGTGAAGGACGTGTGTTAACATTATGGGTCTGGATTGGTCGGCATTACTGCCAGAGACCCTCCCAGTGGTCCCTTTGACTGACAGGTGTCATTTACCCAATAAGACCCAAGGTCAAAGGCAGAGGACGACGGGGGCCTGGATGACTGTGACTAAGCTGATGCAGGGACACTGTGTTCTGCCTCCTGTTATGGGTAACCTGAAATACTACATGCTGTTGTCAGGTCTCCGGCGGCACTCCAGTCAGGTCAGCTGTCTGTGGTTGAATTGCTCCCTGTCTCCCTTATGTGTGTTTCATGTGTGTGTGTAAACATGCAACGTATGTGCCGAGCAGTAGTTGTGTGTTTCTCTTCTTCTGGACTGATATTCTGGAGTCCACAGGGCTACTAAATCATTCAGAACCCAACATCTCTCTCTCTCTCTCTCTCTCTCTCTCTCTCTCTCTCTCTCTCTCTCTCTCTCTCTCTCTCTCTCTCTCTCTCTCTCTCTCTCTCTCTCTCTCTCTCTCTCTCTCTCTCTCTCTCTCTCTCTCTCTCTCTCTCTCTCTCTCTCTCTCTCTCTCTCTCTCTCTCTCTCTCTCTCTCTCTCTCTCTCTCTCTCTCTCTCTCTCTCTCTCTCTCTCTCTCTCTCTCTCTCTCTCTCTCTCTCTCTCTCTCTCTCTCTCTCTCTCTCTCTCTCTCTTATATATATTCATATATTCATATATATTCATATATATATTCATATATATATTCATATATATATTCATATATATATTCATATATATATATATATCCTGGAATAAGGCTGATTAAAAGGGGGTTGAGGTTCACCTTTTGAGAGTTGTATTTTCCAGCATACTGGTATCCATTCCCCTTTTGTGACTTACACACACAGCTATTTCAGGCTGAGATCACATGACAATATGCCATGGTGTTCCCCCTGGTCGGTCGCTGTGGGTCAGTTTATCCATGTGTCTAACTGTAGGTAGGCAGAGCCTCACTAACATGCACTACACTGTGTTTAAACGTTAAACAAATACTGCTTTCATGGAATGATGCGTGTGGGTGTGGGTGAAAGCTTGGATCCATTGAGTTCTGTATACAAAAGAGTGCTTGCCAGATGAGGGCTGGGATCAGAGAGGACAGTAAAGGGAAGTAATGGAGAGGCCTAGTCCCTGCTAAGTAAAGGACTGTCTACACTGCCAGGTTCAAGCCCCAGGGCCCTGAGCCCTCACAGGACTCACTGTCCTCCTTGAGCACAGCCTGCAGAGAGGGTCGGCACCGTGACCCAACAGGGGCCCCCTGGCCCTCTCACAGCCCCCTCAGACCAAGGCCCCAGCCCACCACACCTGGAAAGGGTTAAAAGTGGTGGGAGGACCTTTTTGTTTTTCATTAAACAAGAAAATCCTAACTTAACCGTTACACATCGTTAAGAAAACATAAGGCTGGCGTTGGAGGGGCACTGAGAGGGTGTGGCGCTCTGGGAGGCGTGGCCCACTCTTTACTCGGTGAGAACGCAGCGCTCTTGTACCTGAAGTAATGCATTGACCTAGACATAGTGGTGTTTGATAGGAAAACTACTGCCAGCCAGGAAGACTTGGATGTTGGATAAGGCTCTCTGTTCCTTAGCAGTGAGACAGTATTGGTTGAATGTATTGAGGGTTAAATGTGTCAAACTCACAATCTCAGGAGGATTTAATGTGTCAAACTCACAATCTCAGGAGGATCTAAATGTGTCAAACTCACAATCTCAGGAGGATCTAAATGTGTCAAACTCACAATCTCAGGAGGATCTAAATGTGTCAAACTCACAACCTCAGGAGGATCTAAATGTGTCAAACTCACAACCTCAGGAGGATCTAAATGTGTCAAACTCACAACCTCAGGAGGATCTAAATGTGTCAAACTCACAACCTCAGGAGGATCTAAATGTGTCAAACTCACAACCTCAGGAGGATCTAAATGTGTCAAACTCACAATCTCAGGTGTACTAATGCACAATATACCATCAAAGTGTGTGTTTCTACCAGTGTTACTCCATTTCCAGTGTTTCCTTATTCTAACCTCTGGGCTGCTCCTTGGCCTTGCCATGTAATTAGATGGGAGCTTATCACCACCACCAGTATCCTATTATAGTGGCTATCGATTGTACAGCTACCAGTAGCAAGGGGCTGGGGCTAGGGAGTTTCTCCTATTGACTGTAAGGAGGAACCCACAACCCTCCCACCAACTCTGCCACCAGCCCCCATGGGATATAGTAGTGATCCTGGATCTGCTTCTGCGGGGTTTTTGGTTAGGGATAGGGAGTGGAGCAGCATTCACTTCCATTCCCAGTCTCCTTCAAGCGTAGTAAAGTCATACAGCGTGCTTCCCTCCATGCTGTCGTGCTGCTGTGTTAAAATGTAAATGATGCCTGGAGGTCACTCTCCCCTCCACCCTCTACCAGGCAGCTGACTCTTAGATATGGAGCGACACTCCTGGAATGTTGGAACAAGCCGCTCGTGTGGAACTAACCTTCCTCCAGTTGCAGTTGTCCTTGAGAGAGAGAGAGAAAATACGTCTGCTGACAGATGCTTTTCTTGCTGGGCTGTAGGAACCTGCTGGCTGACCCCTGACATCCTACAGCCCTGGAGGATTACTAAAGGAATGAAGAGGAAAAAACCTTTGTCCGTCTCTCTCAAGCCTGGATTAAACAGTTAACTTGTCTGAGAGGATCCAACACAAGTCATTTGGTGACATTGTAAAAACCAGTCCAGCTGTTTGGTTGTAATTAAACAATACTCAGTCCAGCTGTTTAGTTCTAATACTTCAACACACAGTCCAGCTGTTTAGTTCTAATACTACAATACACAGTCCAGCTGTTTAGTTCTAATTAAACAATACACAGTCCAGCTGTTTAGTTCTAATACTACAATACACAGTCCAGCTGTTTAGTTCTAATACTTCAATATACAGTTCAGCTGTTTAGTTATAATACAACAATACACAGTCCAGCTGTTTAGTTCTAATTAAACAATACACAGTCCAGCTGTTTAGTTCTAATACTTCAATATACAGTTCAGCTGTTTAGTTATAATACAACAATACACAGTCCAGCTGTTTGGTTCTAATACTACAATACACAGTCCAGCTGTTTAGTTCTAATACTACAATACACAGTCCAGCTGTTTAGTTCTAATACTACAATACACAGTCCAGCTGTTTAGTTCTAATACTTCAATATACAGTTCAGCTGTTTAGTTATAATACTACAATGCACAGTCCAGCTGTTTAGTTCTAATAAAACAATACACAGTCCAGCTGTTTAATTCTAATACTACAATACACAGTCCAGCTGTTTAGTTCTAATACTAAAATACACAGTCCAGCTGTTTAATTCTAATACTACAATACACAGTCCAGCTGTTTAGTTCTAATACTACAATACACAGTCCGGCTGTTTAGTTCTAATAAAACAATACACAGTCCAGCTGTTTAGTTCTAATTAAACAATACACAGTCCAGCTGTTTAGTTCTAATTAAACAATACACAGTCCAGCTGTTTTGTTCTAATTAAACAATACACAGTCCAGCTGTTTTGTTCTAATTAAACAATACACAGTCTGGCCGTTTAGTTCTAATTAAACAATACACAGTCTGGCCGTTTAGTTCTAATTAAACAATACACAGTCCAGCTATTTCGTTCTAAAAGTGCAATACACAGTCCGGCTATTTGTTTCTAATACTACAATACACAGTCCAGCTGTTTAGTTCTAATAAAACAATACACAGTCCAGCTGTTTAGTTCTAATAAACCAATAAACAGTCCAGCTGTTTGGTTCTAATAAAGCAATACACAGGCCAGCTGTTTAGTTCTAATTAGACAATACACAATCTGGCTGTTTTGATCTAATACCACAATACACAGTCCGGCTGTTTGGTTCAAATTCAACAATACACAGTCCAGCTGTTTAGTTCTAATTAAACAATAGACAGTCCAGCTGTTTGGTTCTAATAAAGCAATACATAGTCCAGCTGTTTAGTTCTAATAAAACAATACACAGTCCAGCTGTTTAGTTCTAATAAAACAATACACAGTCCAGCTGTTTAGTTCTAATAAAACAATACACAGTTCAGCTGTTTAGTTCTAATAAAACAATACACAGTCCAGCTGTTTGGTTCTAATACTACAATACACAGTCCAGCTGTTTAGTTCTAATACTTCAATACACAGTCCAGCTGTTTAGTTCTAATACTTCAATACACAGTCCAGCAGTTTAGTTCTAATACTACAATACACAGTCCAGCTGTTTAGTTCTAATAAAACAATACACAGTCCAGCTGTTTGGTTCTAATACTACAATACACAGTCCAGCTGTTTAGTTCTAATACTTCAATACACAGTCCGGCTGTTTGGTTCTAATACTACAATACACAGTCCGGCTGTTCGGTTCTAATACTACAATACACAGTCCGGCTGTTTGGTTCTAATACTACAATACACAGTCCGGCTGTTTGGTTCTAATACTACAATACACAGTCCGGCTGTTTGGTTCTAATACTACAATACACAGTCCGGCTGTTTGGTTCTAATACTACAATACACAGTCCGGCTGTTTGGTTCTAATACTACAATACACAGTCCGGCTGTTTGGTTCTAATACTACAATACACAGTCCGGCTGTTTGGTTCTAATACTACAATACACAGTCCGGCTGTTTGGTTCTAATACTACAATACACAGTCCGGCTGTTTGGTTCTAATACTGCAATACACAGTCCGGCTGTTTGGTTCTAATACTACAATACACAGTCCGGCTGTTCGGTTCTAATACTACAATACACAGTCCGGCTGTTCGGTTCTAATACTACAATACACAGTCCGGCTGTTTGGTTCTAATACTGCAATACACAGTCCGGCTGTTCGGTTCTAATACTACAATACACAGTCCGGCTGTTTGGTTCTAATACTGCAATACACAGTCCGGCTGTTCGGTTCTAATACTACAATACACAGTCCAGCTGTTTGGTTCTAATACTACAATACACAGTCCAACTGGTGCTCTGTCCCTGTGGTATGTAATTATTCGATCCATGTAGAGAATAGTACAGTATAGTATGGAAATAGGTTATACTGTAAGTCCTTGTTCTATCTGTCCCAGTACACAAATGTGAGGATTTATGACAGAGTTTATGCTTACTTTCAGTTTTACCATTTGTACAGTTCCTTAATGATCTCTATTTAACTCTAGCAAGGGATTAATCTTACACACAATAAATCCTCTGACTGCAGACAAAGATCAGCTAGGGGAAAATTGGATTTTCAACATTGATGCTATATTTAGAATTCTATAAAATATATGCAATGAATTTTACACCACCAGGTTTCTATGGAAATGCATCACACACAACCAGTAAGCAACACATAACTGCATACCGATTACAAACTTTGAGGCTTATTATCATGGTTTGCGTTTTCTACACCACCATCAAGTAGAATACGTCAATCTCGACAAACTGAAATGAGATCCCTCCCTACTAAGTATTGAAGGCTTGGCTGGCGAATCTCCGAAGCTCATTCAACTTTTTGGTGTTTTGTAACAGATGTCTCTTTCCATTAATCGAATTGCCTTCATGCAGTTTGGATGCAGGAATTATATTAGAGTGGAATGGATGAACATGCACAGGTAGCCTACACGAGACTTTAAGTAACTTCATTAGATTAAGACATTGTGACTCATTGTGTTTTTGCCACACAGATGGTACACATTTTAAAAGTTAAATGACAAACATTTTGGTTATATTGAAGCGTTAGGTTCTAGGTGAGGAGTAACCACTCGGAAAGGAGGCAGAAAGGGTGTTAAAGTCTAGAGTAGAGGTGGGCAATTACAGTCATCGAGGGCCTGACTGGTGTCACAGTTTTGCCCAGGCCCCAGATAACACACCTGACTCCAATAATCACTAAATCATGATCTTCAGGTCAGAGTGCAGTTTGATGAATCAGCTGTGTTTGCTAGGGATGGAGAAACAGTGTGACACCAATCAAGCCCTCAAGGACTGGAGTAGCCCACCCATGCTCTACAGGATCGGTGGGTCCCCCACGGGACAGTTGAGCTAACGTGGGGTATTGTGATTATCATGAGGTTGTAAGTAATAAGAACATTTCCCAGTACATAGACGTATCTGATATTGGTAGAAAGCTTGTTAATCTAACTGCACTGTCCAATTTACAGTAGCTATTACAGTGAAACAATACCATGCTATTGTTTGAGGAGAGTACACTGTTATGAACTTGAAAATGTATTAATAAACCAATTAAGCACATTTGGGCTGTCTTGACAATTTTTTTAACAGACATACAATGGTTCATTGGATCTGTTTAAAACTTTGAACATACATTTCTGCCATCTAGTGGCCTAAATCTAAATTGTGCCTGGGCTGGAAAAATACATTATGGCCTTTCTCTTGCATGTCAAAGATGATGGTACATCTTCTGTATTATCTTTTACCAGATCTAATGTGTTATATTCTCCTACATTAATTTAACATTTCCACAAACTTCAAAGTTTTTCCTTTCAAATGGTATGAAGAATATGCATATCATTGCTTCAGATCCTGAGCTACAGGAAGTTAGATTTGGGTATGTAATTTTAGGTCAATAAAAAAAAAAGGATCCGATCCTTCAGAGGTTTTTAAACTCTCCTGAATAACTGGGCATGTTGGTAGCGTAGGCCTATGGACACACTATACAGGACGATCGGCAACAGACAGCGCATCAGTATCAGAAGTAAAAATACAGCCAGACCGGGCTGCTACTGTGCCTTTCTAGAATCTGTCCAGAGTAGATCCACAACTGATCCAAATGGAATGAATAGAATTAAACATTCAAACAACGGTTTTGCGCCATTATTCAAATAACATTTTCACTGCAGTTTACAGGCTAGAGTAGAATTGTACTCACTTGAAAACAATGATGCCGTTATGGATTGCATTGTGGTGTTGTAGGCTAGTGTCACGGTCGTCCTCCTCTTCATCTGAAGAGGAGAGGCAAGAAGGATCGGAGGACCACTATGCAGCGTGATATGTGTTCATGTTGAATGTTTAATTAAAGAAAGAACGGAACACTGAAACACTATACAAAAACAGTAAACAAAATAACAACCGTGATGCTAATGTGAGCTGCGCTGAAACAAGCCATCAACATAGACAATCACCCACAAACAAACAGTGCAACCCAGGCTACCTAAGTATGATTCTCAATCAGAGACAACTAATGACACCTGCCTCTGATTGAGAACCATACTAGGCCGAAATCATAGAAAAACAAACAGACTGCCCACCCAACTCACGCCCTGACCATACTAAATAAATACAAAACAAAGGAAATAAAGGTCAGAACGTGACAGTACCCCCCCCACCCCCCCAAAGGTGCGGACTCCGGCCGCAAAACCTTAACCTATAGGGGAGGGTCTGGGTGGGCGTCTGTCCGCGGTGGCGGCTCTGGCGCGGGACGCGGGACGCGGACCCCACTTCACCATTGTCTTAGTCCGCTTTATTGTCCGCCTCCGTGACTTACGAACCATGGCCACCCTTCTCAATGGCCTCACTGGACAGAGGGGCAGAAGCTCGGGAGAGAGGGGCGGAAAACTCGGGACAGAGGGGCGGAAGCTCGGGACAGAGGGGCGGAAGCTCGGGACAGAGGGGCGGAAGCTCGGGACAGAGGGGCGGAAGCTCGGGACAGAGGGGCGGAAGCTCGGGACAGAGGGGCGGAAGCTCGGGACAGAGGGGCGGAAGCTCGGGACAGAGGGGCTCCGGCGCCTCAGGGCTGAGGGGCTCCGGCAGCAGCGCCGGACAGGCGGGAGACTCCGGCAGCAGCGCCGGACAGGCGGGAGACTCCGGCAGCAGCGCCGGACAGACAGGACCACCTGCAGGGAGGAGACCTTCAGGAGGCTTGGTGTTAGGAGGAGCCTGAAGGACCTGGCTGTGGGGGAGCACTGGAGCTTTGGTGCGCAGCCTTGGCTCCACTTCCCCAGGCTGGACAACTACTCTAGCCCGGACCCTCCAGATTGCAGGCACAGGTTGAACCGGGCTGTGGGTAAGCACGAGAGATCTAGTGCTTACTACGCGCACCTCTCCCTTAGGCTCCACTCCCCCATTTGCCCGGCAGGAGCGGAGCACAGGCAGAGGACGCACTGCACCCTCCCAGCGCCCCGGAGACACAGCACGCAGAGCCAGCGCAGGATACCCTGGACCAAAACTGCGTACCGGCGACCAGACCCGCTGAGCAGGCACCATACGACCTGGCTCGATGCCCACACTCGCATGGCACTTTCGGGGGGCTGCCCTATAGCGCACCGGGCTATGGGCACGTACTGGCGACACCATGCGCTGCTTATAATAAGCACGAGGAGTGAGCTCAGGTCTGCTACCTGGCTTAGTACCACACCTCGTCTGCCCCCCCAAAAAACATTTTTGGGGCTGCCTCTCGTACCTGTCGCGCTGCCATGCTGCCTCCTCATATCGCCGCCGCTCAGCTTTCGCTGCCTCCAGCTCTGCTTTGGGGCAGCGATATTCCCCAGCCTGTGCCCAGGGTCCCTCTCCGTTCAGTATCTCCTCCCATGTCCAGGAGTCCTGTGATGCGTGCCTCTGTTATTGATGCTGCTGCTGCTGTCCTCGCTGTCCTTTACCACGCCGCTCGGTCCTTGGTGGGTGGGTGATTCTGTCACGGTCGTCCTCCTCTTCATCTGAAGAGGAGAGGCGAGAAGGATCGGAGGACCACTATGCAGCGTGATATGTGTTCATGTTGAATGTTTAATTAAAGAAAAAACGGAACACTGAAACACTATACAAAAACAGTAAACAAAATAACAACCGTGATGCTAATGTGAGCTGCGCTGAAACAAGCCATCAACATAGACAATCACCCACAAACAAACAGTGCAACCCAGGCTACCTAAGTATGATTCTCAATCAGAGACAACTAATGACACCTGCCTCTGATTGAGAACCAGGCCGAAACATAGAAATACCCAAATCATAGAAAAACAAACATAGACTGCTAAACAAGATCAACATGGGAGCTTTTTGAGCCAAGTCTTCAGTGTTCTTTCATACGCAGTGACACACCTGGCCTCTACGCTGCTTATCAACTATTACTCTATCTTGTGGATTTATATTGAACATTGGTGCAGATTTGAATGATTTTATGGTATGATTTCTAGTGAACCTATTGCAGATCTGGAAAAATGATCCACCTACCACTATTGCCACTATGGATAGAGAGCAGGGTAGACTGGTAAACTTGTATTCTACCGGTTGTAGAGTATATTTTAGACAGTAGACTGGTATAATATATTATAGACAGTAAACTTGTATTCTACCGGTTGTAGAATATATTTTAGACACTATACTGGTATACTATATTATATACAGTGTAATGTAGATGCAGGGAGTCAGGAAGAAAGTTAGTGAGTTTAATGACGAAGAACACTGAACTATACAAAACAAGAAAAGCGTCTAAACATGGAAACGTAATCAGTATTGTCTGGTGGGTGATAACAACGGGACAGGCTTCAATGTTCTTTGAACCTGGGCGGTATGACAAGGTGAAGTTGAATCTAGTAAAGCAAAGGGCCCACCTTGCTTGTCGCCGGTTCAGCTGCCTCGCTGTCCGTTTGTACTTTAACTTCCGATGGTCAGTGAGGATGAGAAACGGGTCCGTGGCGCCCTCCAACCAGTGTCTCCACTCCTCTAATGCTAACTTCACCGCCAGGAGCCCACGATCACTGACGTCATAGTTCCTCTCTGCAGGAGAGCGTTTTTGTGGATTACCTTGGCGTTGTAACAGGATGGCCCACACGCCCACTTCTGAGGCATCCACCTCCACCACAAAGAGCAGTGTAGGGTCTAGATGTTTCAGCAACGGGGCGGAGGCGAAAAGCCCCTTCAGCAGGATTCCATGCTAACTTACAGGGACCACCTCTGAGGAGTGAGGTGAGAGGAGAGGCGATGGAGCTGAAGTTCCTGATGAAGCGGCGGTAAAAGTTGTCAAACTCCTAGACTACCAGGACTACCCGGACATGGGCGATGTGCTCCTCCAAGGTGGCCAAGTAGGTCAGGGTGTCGTCGATATACACGGCCACCTGGCACCCAAGTATGTCCCAGAAACATTCCGTTCACGAATGCCTGGAACACCGAGCATTGGCTAAACCACAAGGTATCACTAAGTACTCGTAGTGCCCAGACACCGTGCTGAAGTCTTCCATTCATCAGGATGGGTTGCCATAACCGGTGATTAGTAGACCGGCAACTTTGAGTGTGGATGTGACAGACAATAGACTGGTAGACTATATTTTAGACAGTAGACTGGTAGACTATATTATAGAGAGTAGACGGGTAGACTATATTATAGAGAGTAGACTTGTATACTATATTATAGAGAGTAGACTGGTATACTATATTATAGAGAGTTGTCGTGTCTTTGGCCATGCCGGATTAAGTGATATGACACTATCTATAAAATAATTTCTCCGTAATTAATTTTACCTGATTGAGCTAATCATGTAAATGTAATTAACTAGAGAGTCGGGTACCATAAAATAATATTTATAGAGCTGTTATCTTCCGAATAAACTCTTAAAGACCTAGTAATATTTTACATCAATAGCAGTCAATATTAATCGTCATCTTAATTCAGTCTCATCTGAAAGTTGTAAATTCTTGGATATCTGCACGAACCCTGGCTAACAAGTTGAATCAGCAATACAAAATTAGGTTTAATTATTTATTTACTAAATACTTAACTAATCACACAGAATTACGCATGCACATAATTAAATCATAACTTGATTACGAATTACGTCATAAAGGAAAACGTCCCTTGCGGGCAGAACAGATATGACAGCTGAAAGAGCGGGAAGACTGAGTAACAAAGGGAGAAGCTATGCTATTGTAAATACAGTATCTTATGCATTTTAAATTACCGCCCATTTGGAATAGGAAAATGCAATAAATATTTACTCTGAGCTGCGCTTCGCTAGGTTGGTGGTAGATGGAAGGCCGTGTTGTCCAACCGAGTCCTTTGTCCTTTTGGTTGCCAATTGGATACGTTGTAGTAACGTCTGTCACGCCCTGGTCGAAGTATTTTGTGTTTATCTTCATGTATTGGGTCAGGCCAGGGTGTGGCATGGGGTTTTTGTATTGTGGTGTGTTTTGTCTTGGGGTTTTGGTGTTGGTATTGGGATTGTAGCTTAGTGGGGTATCTAGCAAAGTCTATGGCTGTCTAGAGTGGTTCTCAATCAGAGGCAGGTGTTTATCGTTGTCTCTGATTGGGAACCATATTTAGGCAGCCATATTCTTTGAGTTTGTTGTGGGTGAGTGTCCTTAGTGTCTTTGTTCTGTGTGTATGTGCACCAGTATTAGGCTGTTTCGGTTTTCATTACGTTTATTGTTTTGTAGGTTTTGTATTTTAGATTCGTGTTACGTTTGTTCATTAAACATGGATCGCAATCTACACGCTGCATTTTGGTCCGACTCTCCTTCACACCTAGAAAACCGTTACGTCGTTGTGTGATGGACGGGATACTCTGTCAGTTCCTTCCTAAACCTCGTTTGCAGCGGCTGTTGCTAACTTAACGGCTAGGAGATATCACTTCTGTAGTGAATAAGAGTGCAAAGTTCATACCATTCGCAACCCAAGCTCATGCTGATGTTGGCTTCGTTCTGTAGTTATTGTCTGAACCATTCTGACATTGGACCGTCGTCCTCACGTCCTCGAAACAGGAGGTTACATTGTCGTCAAGGCTTTATATAGGAAGGGAGAGGAGGGCGTGTTTGAAAAGTTTTATTGCCCATGTACCTTCACAGGGGCGGGCCACTGATTGAGCATAGCCCTAACCTTATGAAAACCCAAATCTCACATTTTAGAACCTAAAATCACATTTCATCCCATCACGAATCATTTCATATTCAAACTTTTAAATTGAACAACAATTCCATGTGAATCCGATACCACCCTGTTGGAGTGGTTCTGTTGCCAGGCTGCCCAGCTATCTGGGTTGGGTTGTGGTTTTGTTGCCAGGCTACCCTGCTCTCTGGGTTGGGGTTGGGTTGTGGTTCTGGTAACAGGCTACCCTGCTCTCTGGGTTGGGTCTGGGTTGGGTTGTGGTTCTGTTTCCAGGCTACCCTGCTCTCTGGGTTGGGTCTGGGTTGGGCCGTGGTTCTGGTGACAGGCTACCCTGCTCTCTGGGTTGGGTCTGGGTTGTGGTTCTGGTGACAGGCTACCCTGCTCTCTGGGTTGGGTCTGGGTTGTGTTGTGGTTCTGGTGAAAGGCTACCCTGCTCTCTGGGTTGGGTCTGGGTTGGGTTGTGGTTCTGGTGACAGGCTACCCTGCTCTCTGGGTTGGGTCTGGGTTGCGTTGTGGTTCTGGTGACAGGCTACCCTGCTCTCTGGGTTGGGTCTGGGTTGCGTTGTGGTTCTGGTGACAGGCTACCCTGCTCTCTGGGTTGGGTCTGGGTTGGGTTGTGGTTCTGGTGACAGGCTACCCTGCTCTCTGGGTTGGGGTTGGGTTGTGGTTCTGGTGACAGGCTTCCCTGCTCTCTGGGTTGGCTCTGGGTTGGGTTGTGGTTCTGGTGAAAGGCTACCCTGCTCTCTGGGTTGGGTCTGGGTTGGGTTGTGGTTCTGGTGACAGGCTACCCTGCTCTCTGGGTTGGGGTTGGGTTGTGGTTCTGGTGACAGGCTTCCCTGCTCTCTGGGTTGGCTCTGGGTTGCGTTGTGGTTCTTGCGACAGGCTACCCTGCTGTCCTTATTTCCCCCATCTCCCGGCCATCTAATGACAGAGCCAGGACACACACACACACACACACACACACACACACACACACACATCCTTACCCACCCACAGTGACATATACCAGCTTGGCATGCTGGCCACACATTCTCAGGGCAGGCCAAGGTATTGTTGACTCTAGGTAGGGGAAGCTAGATAAGCTATAGTGACATGGAAGATGTTACAGCGACGCGAGATGAAAGTCATCTGACAGACACCCTTAACATTTTGATATCCAGAGTTTGGGATTATATGTTCCATAAGCATTTTTTTCAAAATTGAATTATTAACATAGCTTTGTTCTGTTCAATGTTCTCTACCTAAATACCCCAATTAATGTTGTTAAATTCAAAAGAATACAAGATAAAAATTGCTGACATCTTTCAAACCAATGAGGGTTAGGAACATTAAAGCCAATTATCTCAGAATCCTCTTTCTGCAGATAGAACCTTATTGTCCAAAGTTAGGTGGAATGCTGTTTATGCAATAGGTCGCTACACAATGAACTAAGAACTTTGCAGACTTGTCCAATCAAACAGTATTATCCATGTTATACAATATTAAACACCAAGTTCCCTTACATTCCCTAGAGTAATCACATTCTACTTGCAGTCTACCGCACACCAATCTAACTGAATGCGATAATTGAATGCAATTCGATTGAGATTATAGTCAGATTACACATTTCTTGAGAAAGGGTGTGTGCTTGTGGGATATTTGACTATAAGGAAGTGAAATGTATTTTTATGAAAGGCTAACATTGTGAACAGTGTCAAGGCATTTTATGGTGGCAGGCAGGCTGCCTGCGGGGAGCAGAGGTACTGTTGTGCCAGCCTCCACAATCTGGCCTGGTATGTTTCTGGTACTGCTGTGCCAGCCTCTACACTCTGGCCTGATATGTATCTGCTACCTGTGCAAGCTTCCACACACTGGCCTGGTATGTATCTAGTACCTGTGCCAGCCTCCACACTCTGGCCTGATATGTATCTGCTACCTGTGCAAGCTTCCACACACTGGCCTGGTATGTATCTAGTACCTGTGCCAGCCTCCACACTCTGGCCTGCTATATATCTGGTACCTGTGCCAGCCTCCACACTCTGGCCTGGTATGTATCTAGTACCTGTGCCAGCCTCCACACTCTGGCCTGCTATATATCTGGTACCTGTGCCAGCTTCCACACTCTGGCCTGGTATGTATCTGGTACTGCTGTGCCAGCCTCTACACTCTGGCCTGCTATATATCTGGTACCTGTGCCAGCTTCCACAATCTGGCCTGGTATGTTTCTGGTACTGCTGTGCCAGCCTCTACACTCTGGCCTGATATGTATCTGCTACCTGTGCCAGCTTCCACACACTGGCCTGGTATGTATCTAGTACCTGTGCCAGCCTCCACACTTTGGCCTGCTATATATCTGGTACCTGTGCCAGCTTCCACACTCTGGCCTGGTATGTATCTAGTACCTGTGCCAGCCTCCACACTTTGGCCTGGTATGTATCTGGTACCTGTGCCAGCCTCCACACTCTGGCCTGGTATGTATCTGGTACCTGTGCCAGCCTCCACACTCTGGCCTGCTATGTATCTGGTACCTGTGCCAGTCTCCACACTCTGGCCTGGTATGTATCTAGTACCTGTGCCAGCCTCCACACTCTGGCCTGCTATGTATCTGGTACCTGTGTCTGAGTAATAAACATCACATGACAGGGGAAGGAAGTGGCATAATGGTGTCATGGTAGGTCTAATCCTAGTCCCTGGCACACTGTTTACATACTGCAAGTCATAAATGGCCTTGTTCTTAATAATAATAATTTTGTGTCACAAAATGCATCCCAAATGGCACCCTATTCCCCATGTTGTTCCCATAGGACTCTAGTCAAAAGCAGTGCACTATATAAACAGTAGGGTACAATTTGGGATGCAACCAGAGTCTCACATTTCACTCAAAAGAGAAAAGGTCTGGTTATTACATGGCATTACTAGTGACCATAGATTTTCCTGAGCATGTGACCTGATTAGGAAAAACTCAGGGCCCTAATTATCACTATGTGATTGAGCAACAACTGCAGGTATTAGCTGCACATCTGCCTTATCCATTTTCACAGAGATGGTAACAATGAAACATCATCTTTACCAAAAGGCAACACACTAGCAGGTCCAGATGGCGTAGGTGTGGGTTGCAGACCCCCAACCCCCGGTATTAGTCAGCATCAGTGAGACAGATGAGGATGAGAAGGACAGTGGGTAGGTAGGTGTGGATTGCAGACCCCCAACCCTCTGTATTAGTCAGCATCAGTGAGACAGATGAGGAGTGGGTAGGTAGCTGGGCTCTGCTTTCACAAGTGCAGAGCTGCGCTGCAGAGACAGTGACCGTTTGGGAGTGAACTCTCTGAAGTCAATGCACTCTAACCTACACTGATAAATCAGAACATTTTCCTATTTTCCGGCATTGCATGGTTTTCTTCTGCTCAGAAAAAGGCTGTACTCTTCATGGCTCAGTTGATGCATGCATATAAGTCTGGAGGGGATAGTCCTGCATCTGAAATGGCACCCTTTTCCCTGTATAGTGCACTTCTTTTGACCAGATCCCTATTGGCCCTGGTCAAATGTAACCCACTCTCTAGGGAATAGAGCACAATTTCAGACATAGTCCATCATTCTGTACATCACTGTGGGTGTATGTAGTGCAAATGGTTTTCACTCTGTCCTTGGTTCATTTCCCTTCCTATCTTAGTATTGTGGTGGAGTTTCCGTGAGCTTGCAGAGTTTGAGGATTTCTAGAGGTTATTTGGGGTTGATGCTGTGGTCAATGTGCTCTCTAATCTCAAGGTAATTATGAACGATTTCCATGTTACAACATCAGGCCACCATGGGCAGTTAGCCCTGCCCTGGACATCAGACTCTCCCCTGTGTCACCATGACAACACGGAAAGGGTCATCTCTATTAACCCAGAAGTAAAATCTCACGTCATTTGGTCAGCTGTGCAGAACATGCCCACGGGAGATTACTGAAAGGTTGACACCAGGACCCTCTCTGACATCAAATATCCACCCACTTCATCCTTAAGCAGCTTGAGTAGAGGAAAAATTGTTCTTCAAAAGAAGCAAAGGACTAATAGATACAAGGACTCATTAATACCAACAGCCATCAGGCTGTATAATGGACACAGACTCTTGATTGGTTAATAGCCTATTGCACTATTCATCTGAATTTTATAGTGTATCTTTCTGTGTTTTTCTGTTTAATGTCTTTTGTCTTTTTAATAAGCACATGACCAAATGAATATCCCCCTGGTGGGACAATAATGTTAATCTAATGTAATCCTCTTTCTAATGTTATCTTCTTGTTCTTCTCTTTCGATCCTCCCTATTCCACTCACCCTCTGTACCTCTGAGCAGACACTCTGTGGCATATTAACCACCAGTTTATTCTGGTCTTGTCATGGTAGGAATAACAAGGGCCAGGGTGACTAGTTTATTCTGACCTTCTAACAGGAGGAATAACAAGGGTCAGGGTGACCAGTTTATTCTGACCTTCTAACAGGAGGAATAACAAGGGCCAGGGTGACCAGTTTATTCTGACCTTCTAACAGGAGGAATAACAAGGGTCAGGGTGACCAGTTTATTCTGACCTTCTAACAGGAGGAATAACAAGGGCCAGGGTGACCAGTTTATTCTGACCTTCTAACATGAGGAATAACAAGGGCCAGGGGGACTAGTTTATTCTGACCTTCTAACGGGAGAAATAACAAGGGTCAGGGTGACCAGTTTATTCTGACCTTCTAACAGGATGAATAACAAGGGTCAGGGTGACCAGTTTATTCTGACCTTCTAACAGGAGGAATAACAAGGGTCAGGGTGACCAGTTTATTCTGACCTTCTAACGGGAGGAATAACAAGGGTCAGGCTGACCAGTTTTTCTGACCTTCTAACGGGAGGAATAAGAAAGGCCAGGGTCACCGGGTCAATTTACCCATATTAGCATGAGCACATTTATTGTATTTTAATAGCAGGCATCCTTAGTGCAGGGTGAATTGCCAGTCATATGACTCCCTCCCCCCTTCCCTCCCTCTCCTCTCTCTCCCTGCCCTCTCGCTCTCTCCTTTCCCCACTCTCTCACCTTCCCTCCCTCTTTTCCTCCCTCCCTTCTCTCTCCCCCTTCCTTCCCTCTCTCCCTCCCCCTTCCTTCCTCTCTCCTTCCCCTCTCCCTCCCTACTCCCTCCCCCTCTCTCCCCTGCACCATGGTGCTCAAACTAAGAAGACCCAGTAAGCTGGTGTTCTGGTTCAGCTCCAACAACAGCTGTTTCCAAGGGAGGGAGAGACAGTGGATGTGTTCGTGTTGGTTCATGCGAAGGGAGGCTCTTTACCACATCACAGATCCAACTCTGGCTATAGCATGTCATGTCGGCTATAGCATGTCATGTCGTGGGTGTGTCCTAACAATTTATACCCACTGAGGTAAAACCAGAAAAGCCATTGTTGCAGACTGTCTATGACCATAGAGTCTCTAAACCTTTCGTGCCGGCATGGGTCTGAATTAACATTCATTAGGTGACATATTATACAACAGGGTGTAGAGTCATTTACTTCAAATACCACCGCAGGAATTCAGCTTGGTAGAAAAAGTATCTGCCCTGTCAACATATCATGTCACACACACACACACACACACACACACACACACACACACACACACACACACACACACACACACACACACACACACACACACACACACACACACACACACACACACACACACACACACACACACACACACACACACCATTATGCACACACACACCATGATGGATGGTTTGGTATTAGATGAACAGCTTTGTTTGGGTTCATAGAGATTATCCGGGGGCCAGTCACGTCAGAGCAAAAATTTGAAATGTATCTGGTTGGTCCAAGTATAATTTAAAATCACTGATCTAACCATGGGTTGCCAGTATGAACGGCTAAGGGGCTGACAGCCAACATTAGGAAATGCATGATTATTTAAAAGCTCTTTGATGTGACACTTTGTTGTTCTGAAATTATTCTATACAGTATGTAGATTCACATTGGTCCCTTACGGAATGTAACATTTACATCACACAAATCGACTTTCCATGTGGATCCATCCCGGAACTGTAGTGTGATGATGTAGTCCTGGGATCCTAACAGATCCTAACAGATTCCAACCGATCACTGTATTGTATTGAGATCTTTTCTCTGCATGAGCATAATGATGAAACAGTAGATCTTGTATAATCTGACTAACACACTAATCACTGAAAATCAGAGACGCTGGCGAGCATAGAGTTAGAGACAAATCAAACAGGAGCCAAATGACAGAGTCTGCTCAACTGTCCATGAAGCTTTTTAAATTCTTCCCCTAATCGTGCAAATGGCCTCATGCACAAAATCAATTACTGCCAGTGTCAAGAGATAAGAGGGCTCTGCTGTACTGGCTTTTATGTTTCTGTGTTTTGTGTGTGTGTGTGTGTGTGTGTGTGTGTGTGTGTGTGTGTGTGTGTGTGTGTGTGTGTGTGTGTGTGTGTGTGTGTGTGTGTGTGTGTGTGTGTGTGTGTGTGTGTGTGTGTGTGTGCATACGTGGGTGTGTGCTAAATTATATGTGTGTATGATGACATGATAAGCGATCATTCTCCTACACCCATTTCAGTTCCCAAAGTGAGACGATACCCAGCTAGCACATTTGGTTCCTTGGAATGTACAGTTGAAGTCGGAAGTTTACATTCACCTTAGCCAAATACATTTAAACTCAGTTTTTCACAACTCTTGACATTGAATCAGAGTAAAAACTCCCTGTCTTAGGTCAGTTAAGATCACCACTTTATTTTAAAAATGTAAAATGTCAGAATAATAGTAGAGAGAATGACTTATTTCACCTTTTATTTCTTTCATCACATTCCCAGTGGGTCAGAAGTTTACATACACTCAATTAGTATTTGGTAGCATTGCCTTTAAATGGTTTAACTTGGGTCAAACATTTTGAGGAGCCTTCCACAAGCTTCCCACAATAAGTTGGGGGAATTTTGGCTCATTCCTCCTGACAGAGCTGCTGTAACTGAGTCAGGTTTGTAGGCCTCCTTGTTCGCACACGCATTTTCAGTTCTGCCCACACATTTTCTATAGGATTGAGGTCAGGGCTTTGTGATGGCCACTCCAACACCTTGACTTTGTTGTCCTTAAGCCATTTTGACACAAATTTGGAAGTATGCTTGGGGTCATTGTCCATTTGGAAGACCCATATGTGACCAAGCTTTAACTTCCTGACTGATGTCTTGAGATATTGCTTCAATATATCCACATCATTTTCCCAACTCATGATGCCATCTATTTTGTGAAGTGCACCAGTCCCTCCTGCAGCAAAGCACCCCCACAACATGATGCTGACACCCACGTGCTTCACGGTTGGGATGGTGTTCTTCGGCTTGCAAGCATACCCCTTTTTCCTCCAAACATAACAATGGTCATTATGGCCAGAGGACATTTTTCCAAAAAGTACGATCTTTGTCCCCATGTGCAGTTGAAAACTGTATTTTTTATTTTTTATGGCGGTTTTGGAGCAGTGGCTTCTTCCTTGCTGAGCGGCCTTTCAGGTTATGTTGATATAGGACTTGTTTTACTATGGATATAGATACTTTTGTACTTGTTTCCTCCAGCATCTTCACAAGGTCCTTTGCTGTTGTTCTGGGATTGATTTGCACTTTTCGCACCGAAGTACATTCATCTCTAGGAGACAGAACGTGTCTCCTTCCTGAACGGTATGATGGCTGCATGGTCCCATGGTATTAATACTTACATGCTATTGTTTGTACAGATGAACGTGGTACCTTCAGGCATTTGGAAATTGCTCCCAAGGATGAACCAGACTCGTGGTGATCTACAATGTTTTTTCTTGAGTTCTTGGCTGATTACTTTTGATTTTCCAATGATGCCAAGCAAAGAGGCACTGCGTTTGAAGGTAGGCCTTGAAATACATCCACAGGTACACCTCCAATTGACTCAAATGATGTCAGTTAGCCTATCAGAAGCTTCTAAAGCCATGGCATAATTTTCTTGCATTTTCCAAGCTGTTTAAAGGCACAGTCAACTTAGTGTATGTAAACTTCTGACTCACTGGAATTGTGATGCAGTGAATTATAAGTGAAATCATCTGTCTGTAAACAATTGTTGGGAAAATGACTTTTGTCATGCGCAAAGTAGATGCCAAAACGCTAGTTTGTTAACAATACATTTGTGGAATTGGTTGAAAAACAAGTTTTTTTTGTTGAATTTTTCTCCCCCCTTTTTCTCCCCAATTTTGTGGCATCCAATTGTTGGTAGTTACTATCTTATCTCATCGCTACAACTCCTGTATGGGCTCAGGAGAGACGAAGGTCGAAAGTCATGCGTCCCCGAAACACAACCCAACCAAGCCGCACTGCTTCTTAACACAGCGCGCATCCAACCCGGAAGCCAGCCGCACCAATGTGTCGGAGGAAACACTGTGCACCTGGCAACCTTGGTTAGCATGTACTTTTCATTGATCTGATTTTTATTTATCTGCATGTCTTGCCCTTATATTTAGCCTCACATTGAAGTGGTTACCATCATCTTTTTAGGACAACCAGGGCAACAAGTAGAACCCAAAACCTTTTGACATGAACAGTTGCATTCATGAGTTTTATTGACGAATGTCAATCAATTAAATACAGTCCACCAAAGCAAAAACCTGATAAAAAATGAATGTATATGAATGCTGTAAGTACCGAAATTGTTTGCTCAATGGGAAATGAATATCCAACTAGTCAGTGACAACTTTGTGGAGTTTGAAGTTTGTGACAGTAACTATGTGCGTTTATTACAGTATTACAGACACTATGTCCTGGGATTCCTTATGATCTTCTATGTAGAGGAACACCTTACCTCCGAACAACTCTTGTGTAGCTTTTAAGCGTCAAAACATGTTACATGTGCGTGTTTGTGAGAGTGTCAGCTTTTCATAGATAGCTTTTAGTAGTTTGTAACAAAAACCATTCGAACTCTACAGATGTTTTTGTAAAAAGACCTGGCCCCTTTGGGATCCGCCCTTGTCTCACAAACACTGCTCTAAGTCAGTCCCCTTTTAACCACACAGACTAATGGTTGGTACCAACAGATGCAGAGGAAATTGATCAATGGTACAACTCTTTTGTTTCTCTAAGCACAACGAAGACACATGGAATATCATATCCTTCTGTAGCTCAGTTGGTAGAGCATGGCGCTTGTAACGCCAGGGTAGTGGGTTCGATTCCCGGGACCACCCATACGTAGAATGTATGCACACATGACTGTAAGTCGCTTTGGATAAAAGCGTCTGCTAAATGGCATATATTATTTCCTTTGGCATTAATTATGCAAACATATTTCTTTTTTATTGTGACACTGCATTAGTTGGACTCAAACCTATAGTCTTCTGTTCTTTATCCATGGAATTAGTTCACCGTGCCACCAGGATGGAGCTCGCCTGTAGGAAATATAATGCTGAAGTACAGAAATTCCCACAGAAGTTTCTCATCTCTTAACAGGCTCTGAATTATTTGAGAACATTCCCAATGTCAAACCAGTTGAAGAACATTCCCAGAATTAGCACAATTATAAATCAAATCAAATGTATTTATATAGCCCTTCGTACATCAGCTGATATCTCAAAGTGCTGTACAGAAACCCAGCCTAAAACCCCAAACAGCAAGCAATGCAGGTGTAGAAGCACGGTGGCTAGGAAAAACTCCCTAGAAAGGCCAAAACCTAGGAAGAAACCTAGAGAGGAACCAGGCTATGTGGGGTAGCCAATCCTCTTCTGGATGTGCCGGGTGGAGATTATAACAGAACATGGCCAAGATGTTCAAATGTTCATAAATGACCAGCATGGTCGAATAATAATAAGGCAGAACAGTTGAAACTGGAGCAGCAGCACGGTCAGGTGGACTGGGGACAGCAAGGAGTCATCATGTCAGGTAGTCCTGGGGCATGGTCCTAGGGCTCAGGTCCTCCGAGAGAGAGAAAGAAAGAGAGAATTAGAGAGAGCATATGTGGGGTGGCCAGTCCTCTTCTGGCTGTGCCGGGTGGAGATTATAACAGAACATGGCCAAGATGTTCAAATGTTCATAAATGACCAGCATGGTCGAATAATAATAAGGCAGAACAGTTGAAACTGGATTCTAATTCTAATTACATGTAACCATGTTTGAACTTTTAGGAAACGTTCTGTTAAAGTAATGAAATACCAATATTTTTTTTTGTCAAGTTCCATGTGCTGAGCAACTATCCTGAACCAAGCAACCACCCTGCACCATCAAATCAAATCAAATCAAATCCATTCCCTGGAAGTTGTGGGAAGGTTGTTTGCAAAATAACATATTGTTCTCAGAATGTTATCTGCTCGATGGGTAACCTCATATGGGATTAAACTTTCTGTCCAGATGATTCTAAAGCTCAATCATTCCACCATGCCTACCTCTGCTCTGTCCTGCTGGGAGTGGCTCATTGCTCTTTCATGTGATTCATTGCTATCTATCTCTATCTCTTTCTTCCCTATTTATCACTATTCACTTCTATCTATCTCTATCTCTTTCTTCCCTATTTATCACTATCTACTTCTATCTATCTCTATCTCTTTCTTCCCTATATATCACTATATATCACTGTCTATCTCTATCTCTTTCTTCACTATATATTGCTATCTATCTCTTTATTCACTGTGTATTGCTATCTATCTCTTTCTCTTTCTTCACTATTGTCACGCCCTGACCATAGTTTGCTTTGTATATTTCTATGTTTTGTTTGGTCAGGGTGTGATCTGAGTGGGCATTCTATGTTGGATGTCTAGTTTGTCTGTTTCTGTGTTTGGCCTGATATGGTTGTCAATCAGAGGCAGGTGTTAGTCGTTGTCTCTGATTGGGTACCATATTTAGGTAGCCTGTATTGTCATTGTGAGTGATTGTCTACGTTAGTTGCTTGTGTCTGACACAGTTCTTATTATAGCTTCACGGTCGTTATTGTTTTGTGTAGTTTGTTCAAGTGTTCTCTGTTCATTAAATTCTCGATGAGCACATACCACGCTGCATTTTGGTCCTCCGATCCTTCCAACTACTCCTCCTCAGACGAGGAGGACGACGACCGTGACAGAATCACCCACCAACCAAGGACCAAGCGGCTTGGTAACGGGCAGCAGCAGCAGCGGCCAGTGTCACAAGACTCCTGGACATGGGAAGAGATTTTGGCCGGCAAAGGACCCTGGGAGCAGCCAGGGGAATATCGCCGCCCCAAAGCAGAGCTGGAGGCAGCGAGAGCAGAGTCGGCGGCATTACGAGGAGCTTGCACGGTAGCGCAGCTGGAAACCCGAGAGGCAGCCCCAAAATGTCATGTGGGGGGGTACAGGTATATTGTGGCAGAGTCAGGAGTCAGACCTGAGCCAACTCTCCCTGTTTACCGTAAGGAGCCAAGGAGGGAACCAGAGCCGGTCAGGGCGGTGTTGGAGGTGAGCGAAGCAGAGACAGTGAAGGAGTTAATGGGGAAATTGGGGGAGAGAGTTATGAGGGAGGTGCTGTTTTGGTGCATGAGGCATGACATCCGCCCAACGGAGCGTGTCGGGGATTTGATGTCACCTGGGTCAGCTCTCCATACTCGTCCTGAGGTGCGTGCTAGTCGTCTGGTGAAGACTGTGCCAGCCTCCCCAGCCCTGCACGTCCTGTGCCAGCTCAGCGCTACAGCGCTCCTCGCCATGCTAACCGTGGCGGGCGTTGTACTGGTCAGGCACCGTGTTACGCGGTGGAACGCACGGTGTCCCCAGTACGCGTGCTTAGCCCAGTGCGCTACATCCCAGCTCCCCACATCTGCCGGGCTAGGGTGAAGATCCAGCCAGGGCGGATGGTGCCAGCCCTGCTCTCAAGATCTCCAGTGCGCCTTCATGGTCCGGTCTATCCAGTGCCACCTCCACACACCAGCCCTCCGGTGGCAGCCCCCGCATCAGGCTGTCTCTCCGTCTTTTGCCTACAGGTGCTCCCGCCTGTCCAGTGCTGCTAGAGCCTTCCTCCTCTCCAGCGCCGTCAGAGTCTCCCGTCTGTCCAGAGCTGACAGATTCTCCCGTCTAGTTTGTCTGTTTCTGTGTATGGCCTAATATGGTTCTCAATCAGAGGCAGGTGTTAGTCGTTGTCTCTGATTGGGTACCATATTTAGGTAGCCTGTATTGTCATTGTGTGTTGTGGGTGATTGTCTATGTTAGTTGCTTGTGTCAGCACAGTTCTTATTATAGCTTCACGGTCGTTATTGTTTTGTGTAGTTTGTTCTGTTCATTCAATTCATGATGAGCACATACCACGCTGCATTTTGGTCCTCCGATCCTTCCAACTACTCCAACTACACGACGATCGTAACAACTATATATTGCTATCTATAGCTCTTTCTTCATTATATATCACTATCTATTGTTACAGTATCTATCACTGTACTGTGTGAAAGTCAAAAAGATGGGCATGTTGTTTTAATGCTGCCAGGAGGGATCCCTGTGTTTGCTTGTAAGTTCCATAGCAGTGAGAAACTTATAAGAGGGGGATAGAGAGAAGTCTCCCTTGGTACTTGCTCTTCCCAGTAAAGCTGTGCTGTGATAACTCCAGATCACTTAAATGCCAAACATCTGGGATGCTCTACAGATATTCCTCTGGGTTGCTGTGGAGTAGACCAAAATAAAACAAACACCCGTCCCTTTATCTGTTCCCAGGGGCAACACAGCTCCCTCCACACCAACCCTGTCCCTTTATCTGTTCCCAGGGGTAACACAGCCCCCTCCACCCCCACCCCAACCCTGTCCCTTCATCTGTTCCCAGGGGTAACACAGCTCCCTCCATCCCCACCCCACAGCACGACCCCCTAGAAGCTCCTGGCATTTACCGCTGTGGCTAGACTATATTTACCAAAGAATGCTATGCCTACCGCATGTCCCGAATGTCCTTCAATCCTCAATAAATACCTCCACTCCTATTGCTTACACTGTTTATTGTGACGTGTGTGTATGTGCACATGTGTTTGTGTCTATGCTGTGTATTAGTCAGGATTTGTGTGTGTGTTTGCGCGCCTGCACATGTGTGTGCACACCAAGGCATCTTTCATATAATTAATTCAAATACCTTTTATTTGTATGAAATGTTCAATGGAAACAAAGTTTAAAAACACTGACGCATTTCAGCTGCGTGGCCTTCGTCAGGGAGTACAGAGTTATGATAATACAATGTCCTCTTTTGAACAGCTTTTTCCAATCAACCCTAATTTGAAGAGGGAGTGGTTACAAAATTCATTAGACACGCCTAGTAAGCAATACTATACACATTAAAAGGTGAAATACTGTAGATATATCAAAAAATGCAAATCAAGGCTGGAAGCATCAGAACACATAGAAAAGTAGTTCTAACCTTGAATATGACTGGGCAAAGTGTTACGAATAGGAGATACGTCTATTTTACAGTACACTAGAATACAGCAAATATGGACCACAACAGTCTAAACATATGGGTTGTTTATTACACCCATAGCTAAGCATTAGACTGGTTGTCGTCTCTGTTCAGCTTGTACATTCCACTCCTCGCCACTCCTGTTATTTGCCCATTTGCTTTTGCCAAATGACAGGAGTGGAATGTTTGCTAAAAAGACTAGCTAAGCATTGCTTCAGTATTCATAAACTTGTTGTCCGTGGGAGGGTTGTGAAACAAGGTTGCTGTGCTTCCCCTCAGGTGCTCTCCCCGATAAACCAGTATCTCCCAGGGGAGGGAGGCATGGAGGACAGAGGGTGTGAGAAAGATGGGGAGGCAGGAGGAAGGGAGAGCAGGGAGGGGAGCAGGGAAGAAGGCAGGATAGAGGGAGTGGTGGGGGGGAGGCAGGGAGGGAGAGGCATTAGAGAAGCAGTGACGGGAGGCAGGTAGGGAGAGGGAGCCATGGGGAGGTAGCATCAGGGCATGGAGAGTAATACTAATAGTCCAATACTAATGTAATCTATCTGCCTGGGCTACATCCTGCAGCACTGCACTCGTCAGCATTACAGCAGGTGGGCTGTCAACATCAACACACAGGCTGACTCCAGCAGCCCAATCTCTCCCATGCCCAAATAATACTGCATTTCCCAGAAAACACAGAGATCCAGCTGAGACCAAATAAGGCAATTCAGCATTATCCCAGATTCCCCATCCATCACGTTAACTCAAGCCTAGCCTACATCCAGTCACCCAGTACCCAGGGAATATCATTATCAATAGACTGCTTCTCATGTTCCCTATTTTGCCAATGCTTTGATTGAATTGCTTTGGTCTCCTGAATGAGAGTAATGCAGTAGATAGGATGTAGAGTCAGATGTCTTATCTTCCCTGTATGGGTTCCACACCCTCTTATGTGAGCTTATCTTAATTACAGCCAGTCTGTCTCACTGCCTGCCTGCAATCTCAGAAGAAAAGGTACTGAATTGTTCTTAAAAGGGTACAAACGCTTGTCACTGTAGTGGTAGCCTGTAAGGTGTATCCATTGTACCATTAGTTATAGGTACATTATTGTACCCTCGCAGGAGGGAGAGAGAAAGAGGCTGCCAGGTGGGTATGCAGGCAGTGACGGACATCTTCCCCAGGCTCTGGGGAAGACCCACACACACACACACACACACACGCACACGCACACACACACACACACACACACACACACACACACACACACACACACACACACACACACACACACACACACACACACACACACACACACACACACACACACACACACAGAGTGCCAGATCCTTAAAGACCAGCATCACACTCCTGCATCAATGTCACCCTTGTCCCAAGCAGCAGAGGCCAAAAAGATTTCCCATGGCTTTAGGGACCACAATCGTTCACTTCCCCCATGTTAGTCCAAAGCAGTCACAATAGGTGTGTAGGTGTGTGCCAGGGCTTTTAGCCCAGCGCCAAAGTGACAAATCGGTCCAAATCAGGTACCCTTTTACATTCATGTAGTTTGTTAACACAGAACATACAGTTCATACACAGCAAACAGGTCAAGACAGGTTCCATTTTATTAGCTTTTGTGCGTGAATATGAGAACAGAGTATGTACATGCATGTGTGTGCACGTGAGTGGAGGAAGTGTGACTGGTGTGTGAATTTACGTCAAGGTGTGGAGAAGCCTTTGGAATACTCTTTTCAGGCTTTAATAGCATGGCTGAAAAGCATAAATTGGGGATTCCAATCACTCCATTCACAAAACAATGGCAGCAATGCCACACATTCCACAATGTACACACACACTGCACTGACTCAAACTAAGCCACTCGCAATCCACTGCACACTCTCACAGGTCAAGGAACAGGCCGCTCCCAAAGAAAAGACAACTGTCCATTGTCTAGACCAGGCCGAGGCAAATATTTTCCATGGAGGGCCACATTAGGATATATTTTTGCCATCGCGGGCCAGAATCATATTACAGAATTGTACATCATGTGTACATATGTACAGTGGGGCAAAAAAGTATTTAGTCAGCCACCAATTGTGCAAGTTCTCCCACTTAAAAAGATGAGAGAGGCCTGTAATTTTCATCATAGGTACACTTCAACTATGACAGACAAAATGAGAAACAAAATCCAGAAAATCACATTGTAGGAATTTTTTATTACTTTATTTGCAAATTATGGTGGAAAATAAGTATTTGGTCAATAACAAAAGTTTATCTCAATACTTTGTTATATACCCTTTGTTGGCAATGACAGAGGTCAAACGTTTTCTGTAAGTCTTCACAAGGTTTTCACACACTGTTGCTGGTATTTTGGCCCATTCCCCCATGCAGATCTCCTCTAGAGCAGTGATGGTTTGGGGCTGTTGCTGGGCAACAAGGACTTTCAACTCCCTTCAAAGATTTTCTATGGGGTTGAGATCTGGAGACTGGCTAGGCCACAACAGGACCTTGAAATGCTTCTTATGAAGCCAATCCTTCGTTGCCCGGGCGGTGTGTTTGGGATCATTGTCATGCTGAAAGACCCAGCCACGTTTCATCTT
The DNA here is from genome assembly GCF_023373465.1 of Oncorhynchus keta. NCBI lineage: Eukaryota > Metazoa > Chordata > Actinopteri > Salmoniformes > Salmonidae > Oncorhynchus > Oncorhynchus keta. The sequence goes on from NC_068450.1 coordinate 27,104,405, forward strand.
CAATGCCCTTGCTGATGGAAGGAGGTTTTCACTCAAAATCTCACGATACATGGCCCCATTCATTCTTTCCTTTACATGGATCAGTCGTCCTGGTCCCTTTGCAAAAAAAACAGCCCCAAAGCATGATGTTTTCACCCCCATGCTTCTCAGTAGGTATGGTGTTCTTTGGATGCAACTCAGCATTCTTTGTCCTCCAAACACGACGATTTGAGTTTTTACCAAAAAGTTATATTTTGGTTTCATCTGACCATATGACATTCACCCAATCTTCTTCTGGATCATCCAAATGCTCTCTAGCAAACTTCAGACGGGCCTGGACATGTACTGGCTTAAGCCAGTGGAATCATTATCCACATCCACAAGGTAAAAGGAGAGGAAACCAACAGCATGTCATTTTCCAACACTTTGAAATCCTCAAAATTATGAGAAAACTCACAGTTCAATGTACGCAGCAGCGATGTATACTTCTCCATCTGGTCATCGGATAGGGAACAGACTAGTAGTGTCAGAAGGTGGGTGAGATTGTTGGCTTCTACTTGGCGGGACAGGAGGAGTAATTTCCCTTGAAGGGTTTGACGAGGCTGTACATCTGATGTGCAAAAAGGCCCTTCCCTTGTAGTTTGCAATTCAGTTCATGCATGAGGGCCATGATGTCCACGGTGAAGGCAAAATCAGCCAACCATTCTTTATCTTGCAGCTGAGGGAACTCCACATATTTTCCTTTGATTTGCAAAAACTCAGCAATATCTGACTTCAGGTCCCACAGCCTTTTATACACCTTCCCCAAACTCAACCATCTCAAGTTTGTGTGGTAGAGGAGATCTGCACCTTCCCCAAACTCAGCCATCTCACATTTGTGTGGTAGGGGAGATCTGCACCTTCGCCAAACTCAACCATCTCAAGTTTGTGTGGTAGGGGAGATCTGCATGACCCGATTCTGTCTCTTCCAACAGTGAGACAAACTGCCTGTGGTTTAAAGATGTTGCTCTTTTGAAGTTTACCACTTTAGTGACTGAATCCACAACATTTTTAGAACACATTTACAGAGCACTTCCTGATGAATAATGTAATGCAGGAAAATAATTTTCTGATCTGGGTTCAGCTCAGCTACTTGATCTTGTATACCTTTCAAAAGGTCAATGTTTTTTTGTCAAGTTCTGGCTTCCATCAGTTGTCACACTGGATAACTTTTCAAAACTCAGTCCCAGCTTTGCCACACACGTATTAACTTTTCTAGGGTAGGGGGCAGCATTCAGAAGTTTGGATGAAAAGCGTGCCCAAATTAAACTGCCTGCTACTCAGGTCCAGAAGATAGGATATGCATATAATTGGTATATTTGGATAGAAAACACTCTATAGTTTCCAAAACTGTTAAAATAGTGTCTGTGAGTACAGTGCCTTGCGAAAGTATTCAGCCCCCTTGAACTTTGCGACCTTTTGCCACATTTCAGGCTTCAAACATAAATATATAAACTGTATTTTTTTGTGAAGAATCAACAACAAGTGGGACACAATCATGAAGTGGAACGACATTTATTGGATATTTCAAACTTTTTTAACAAATCAAAAACTGAACAATTGGGCGTGCTAAATTATTCAGCCCCTTTACTTTCAGTGCAGCAAACTCTCTCCAGAAGTTCAGTGAGGATCTCTGAATGATCCAATGTTGACCTAAATGACTAATGATGATAAATGCAATCCACCTGTGTGTAATCAAGTCTCTGTATAAATGCACCTGCACTGTGATAGTCTCAGAGGTCCGTTAAAAGTGCAGAGAGCATCATGAAGAACAAGGAACACACCAGGCAGGTCCGAGATACGGTTGTGAAGAAGTTTAAAGCCGGAGTTCAAAGATTTCCCAAGCTTTAAACATCCCAAGGAGCACTGTGCAAGCGATAATATTGAAATGGAAGGAGTATCAGACCACTGCAAATCTACCAAGACCTGGCCGTCCCTCTAAACTTTCAGCTCATACAAGGAGAAGACTGATCAGAGATGCAGCCAAGAGGCCCATGATCACTCTGGATGAACTGCAGAGATCTACAGCTGAGGTGGGAGACTCTGTCCATAGGACAACAATCAGTCGTATATTGCACAAATCTGTCCTTTATGGAAGAGTGGCAAGAAGAAAGCCATTTCTTAAAGATATCCATAAAAATTGTTGTTTAAAGTTTGCCACAAGCCACCTGGGAGACACACCAAACATGTGGAAGAAGGTGCTCTGGTCAAATGAAACCAAAATTGAACTTTTTGGCAACAATGCAAAACGTTATGTTTGGCGTAAAAGCAACACAGCTCATCACCCTGAACATACCATCCCCACTGTCAAACATGGTGGTGGCAGCATCATGGTTTGGGCCTGCTTTTCTTCAGCGGGGACAGCGAAGATGATTCAAATTGATGGGAAGATGGATGGAGCCAAATACAGGACCATTCTGGAAGAACCTGATGGAGTCTGCAAAAGACCTGAGACTGGGACGGAGATTTGTCTTCCAACAAGACATTGATCCAAAACATAAAGCAAAATCTACAATGGAATGGTTCAAAAATAAACATATGCAGGTGTTAGAATGGCCAAGTCAAAGTCCAGACCTGAATCCAATCGAGAATCTGTGGAAAGAACTGAAAACTGCTGTTCACAAATGCTCTCCATCCAACCTCACTGAGCTCGAGCTGTTTTGCAAGGAGGAATGGGAAAAAAATGTCAGTCTCTCGATGTGCAAAACTGATAGAGACATACCCCAAGCGACTTACAGCTGTAATCGCAGCAAAAGGTGGCGCTACAAAGTATTAACTTAAGGGGACTGAATAATTTTGCACGCCCAATTTTTCCGTTTTTGATTTGTTAAAAAAGTTAGAAATATCCAATAAATGTCGTTCCACTTCATGATTGTGTCCCACTTGTTGTTGATTCTTCACAAAAAAAATACAGTTTTATATCTTTATGTTTGAAGCCTGAAATGTGGCAAAAGTTCGCAAAGTTCAAGGGGGCCGAATACTTTCGCAAGGCACTGTATAACATAATTTATTTGGCAGGCGGAAACCTGAGAAAAATCCATCCAGGATGTAGGATTTGTTTTTGTTTTGTAGTTTTCTATTCAATGCCATTACAGTATCCATTGACTTCGGACTCAAATTGCAGTTCGTATGCCTTCCACTAGATGTCAACAGTCTTTAGAAATGGTTTCAGGCTTGTATTCTGAAAAATGAGGGAGTAAGAGCAGTCTGAATGAGTGGACCCTGCAGTGTCACAGAGCTTTTTCATGCACACGACCGAGAGAGTGCCTTTCTTGTTTACCTTTTATATTGACAACGTTATTGTCCGGTTTAAATATTATTGATTATTTAGGCTAAAAATAACCTGAGGATTCAATATAAACATCGTTTGACATGTTTCTATGAACTTTACGGATACAATTTTGATTTTTTTTGTCTGCCTGTTGTGACTGCGTTTGAGCCTGTGGATTACTGAAGAAAACGTGCAAACAAAAAGGAGGTTTTTGGATATAAATAGACTTTATCGAACAAAACAAACATTTATTGAGTAAATGAATGTCTTCTGAGTGCAATCATATGAAGATCATCAATGATAAGTGATTAATTTTATCTCTATTTCAGACTTGTGTAACTCTTCTACTTGGCTGGTTACTGTTTGTAATGATTTGTCTGCTGGGCGATGTTCTCAAATAATCGTAAGGTATGCTTTCGCTGTAAATCCTTTTTGAAATCTCCCAACGTGGTTGGATTCACAAGAAGTGAATCTTTAAACCTATGTAAAATACTTGTATGTTTTCTGAATTTTTATAATGAGTATTTCTGTATTTGAATTTGGCGCTCTGCAATTTCACTGGATGTTGGCCAGGTGGGACGCTAGTGTCCCACATACCCTAGTTGTAACGTCGTTCTTCGTTTGTAGAAAGAGAGTCGGACCGAAATGCAGCGTGGTGGTTACTCATGACTTTAATAGAAAAAGTGACACATGAAATAACTATACAAATACAAAAACAACAAACGGAACGTGAAACCTAATTACAGCCTATCTGGTGAAACTACACAGAGACAGGAACAATCACCCACGAAATACACACTGAAACCCAGGCTACCTAAATACGGTTCCCCATCAGAGACAACAAGAATCACCTGACTCTGATTGAGAACCGCCTCAGGCAGCCAAGCCTATACTAGACACACCCCTAATCATCCACAATCCCAATGCCTACAAAAACCCCAATACGACAATTCAATAACCCCATGTCACACCCTGGCCTGAACAAATAATTAAAGAAAACACAAAATACTAAGACCAAGGCTTGACACTAGTGAGGTTAACCTCCTCCAATAAATCTTTCCCTGTTGTTGTGCTCTTCATTGACTGCACTGAAGCAAGCTCCTCTGTAATTTCAAAGTCTGGGGTTATGCCTCACCGCATCACTGCTCTCATCCAGGGCCAGGGAGAAATAGGTGAAATTCTTTACTTTGTCTTTCAACTGTTGTTCCATATTCTCTGAAATGTCCTCAACACGCCATGTCACTGTTCGTCTTGATAGGCAAACATTATCAAACAGCTCTTTCTTGTCCGGGGAAAGTATTACTGCAGAGTCTATTAAACTTTCTTTAATGAATTCGCCCTCAGAGAATGACTTGCTATATTTAGCAATTCTGTGGGACAGTACACAGTACATAGCTCTCACAATTCCGTTGTTTGCTGAATGCAGTTTTGTGAAAAGTCCATGCTGCTTTTTCAACTGAGAAAGCAACTCTTTCGATGCACTTGCCCTGTATTCAGAAGACATATTCCTGTATTTCTCTGCATGCTTTGTCTGGAAGTGTCGGGACAAGTTGTAGTCTTTCAATACAGTGATGCTCTCTTTGCACACTAAGCACACAGATTTCCCTGATACCTCAATAAAGAAATATTTGGATGTCCACTCTTGCTAGAACACCCTACATTCATTGTCTACTTTTCATTTCTTTGAAATCTTTGAAAAACATTTTTGCACCATTTTTAGCTAGCTACTATTTGTAATTGTGACGTGTGTGTCAGCCTGGCAGTCACTGTCTGTCATCGTGCAGTTGCTATTTATACGTGCCTTCAAAATAAATGTCCCACAAGCGGTGGGAGTTAAATCATTACACAAAGGCGAGAATTCATTGGGCTTTTAATTTGAATAACAAATATGTTTTTCAAAACTTTACAATTGCAAATTCTTAATGTGATCTGAGCATAATTCCACGGGCCGTATTGAATCAGGTCGCGGGCTGCATACGGCTCCCGGGCCGGCCTTTGTCCAGGCCTGGTCTAGACAGTTTGTTGCTAATTTGTCGAAGTAATTAACCGTTTTCCTCATTGTCATCAACAGTGCAGTAATGAGATTGAAGAGGAGCCAACATCAGCTGGGTGCGTTTAATAGGTAACCTGCCTGTAGCAACTCAGTGCACCACACTTCCTGGAACACAAAGTGTCAAGAGTGTAACAAACTGCTGGCTTTCTTCATCTAATGACTAATCCTAATTCATCAGGGCACTGGCTTTTAGTGTTAAAGTGTCCAGTGAAAATCTCACTTTTACACATTCATATTCTGTTCCCTCATACCCAAATGATGTTGTTGACTTATCCTATACTCGTATTTGTGGCCAAAGTATAAATTGGAGAAAAAAAACTTCAAAACTATGTTAAAAAATACATGAGTATTTCCTCATTGAGGATGATGTCATCTGCTTGCCAATAAGTGGTCTACTCGCATCAATGTTTTTAATGACTGTTATATGCCCACACCATTCCAACACAGAAAAGCTGCATTTTAACATACTTAATTAAAACATTTTGGAAGGAAAACTATTTCACTCATATTGTAATTAATTATAGGTCATACTTCATAGAAATCTGTAAACACTGGACAATTACTTTAACATATTCCTACCGACTCTGGTACATTGAGTAAATACTTTACTGTATGTGTTTGCTACTGATCAATTTTCAGATCAAGGGTGCAGGGAGCAAGCCAAACAACAGAATATGGATCTCTATTCATTAACACCTGTCGTTGTTCAAACAAGTCCAAACACAGGCGCTTTCCAAATCGGTTTGAAGTTTGGTCTGTCACATGGGATGACGCTGGAGAGACGAAGCAGGTACGGGGAGTCAAACATTTAATAAAGAATGGACATGGAACGAGACAGGAATAGCGTCAGCAACAAAGTAACACAAACAAAAAACAATTAATGCAGAAGTGGGGAACAGAGCTGGAGAACTGACAAATATAGGGGAGGTAATAACAGGTGATGAGGGAGTCCAGGTGAGTCCAATATCGCTGATGCACGTGACGAGGGAAGGCAGGTGTGCATAATGGATGATAGGAGTACGTGATGTAGGGCAGCCTGGTGCCCTCAAGCGCTGGCAGGGGGGCAGGCGTGACATTGTCCGTTGGTTACCATCATGGCTCTGTCCTCATTCGTTTTCAATGAAGAAATGTACCAATTCCTCATTTACAGGGGATATGATATTACAGAACGATACATACTAGGAGAAGGTGAGGTGAAGTACTATATAAATATGGCCTTTGGTGCCCAACCCCTGAGAACCGGCTGACCCCGTGTCCCTCCACCCCCTAGCCCCTAAATCTCACATCTCCCCCTCTTCCCTTTGCCCCAGGGCAATGTCTGGGGGTAGGGGCACTGGGAGAAAGGGGAGAGAGGAGAGGGGGGACTAGACTAAATGTCCAGCATGCGGCTGCTCGACCGGAGCAAACTATGCACCACCACTGCCTGTTTGTGTTAGGTCAGATGACTTTGAAACCCTTTATCACCTGACTGCCTGCCTGTCTCCATGCCAGCACTGTGCTGCAAGAGAGAGGGAGTTGTGTGAAGGAAAGGCACGTGTTGGCCAGGGGTATCTCTCCTTCCTCCTCCCCTGTGAGACAAGAGCCTGGCCAGCCAATCACAGAATGCAGAGCATGGAATTCTTTGCATCTCTGTGGAGTCCCCTGCCTCCCCTCCAATAGCAGAGGAGTGCTCAATGGTTCATCTCTGTGGGGTCGCCTGCCTTTCATTCAATAGGAGAGGAGTGCTCAATGGTTCATCTCTGTGGAGTCCTCTGTCTTCCCACCAATAGGAGAGGAGACTCAATGGTTCAGTGTGCTGTGCTCTGATGTATCTATGCAGCACGCTTCACTCAACATATCATACTGGTCATACTGCAGGTTAAGTGCACTTAAGCGCAGAACCTTCCACACCTGGATTGTGCAACAACTCCTCATTATTATTTTCTTCCATAGATTTTTCAAGCAGATTAAGTCAAAACTGTAACTCGGCCACTCAGAAACTCCAGTAATCAACTCCAGTGTAGATTTGGCCTTGTGTTTTAGGTTATTGTCCTGACAAAAGGTGAATTCATCACACAGTGTCTGGTGGAAAGCAGACTGAACTCGGTTTTTCTCAAGGATTTTGCCTTTGCTAAGCTCCATTACGTTTATTTTTTTATCCTGAAAAAGTCCCTAGTACTTAACAATTACAAGCATACCCATAACATGATGCAATCCCGTGTAAATATTGACGCCGACAGAGATGGCTGCCTCGCTTAGCGTTCCTCGGAATCTATGCAGTATTTTTTTTTTATGTGTTATTTCTTACATTGTTACCCCAGGTAATCTTAGGTTTTATTACATACAGTTGGGAGGAACTATTGGATATAAGAGCAACGTCAAATCATCAACATTATGACCAGGAATACGATTTTCCCGAAACGGATCCTCTGTTTTGCCCACCACCCAGGATAATGGATAGGATCCCAGCCGGCGACCCAAAACAACGAAGCCGTAGAAGGGGCAGATGGAGCGGTCTTCTGGTCAGGCTCTGTAGACGGGAACATCGCGCACTGTTCCCGAGCATACTACTCGCCAATGTCCAGTCTCTTGACAACATGGTAGACGAAATCCGTGCAAGGGTAGTCTTCCAGAGAGACATCAGAGACAGTAACGTTCTTTGTTTCACGTAAACATGGCTCACTCGAGAAATGCTATCGGAGTCGGTACAGCCAGCTGGTTTCTTCACGCATCGCGCCGACAGAAACAAGCATCTTTCTGGTAAGCAGAAGGGCGGGGCTGTATGCCTTATGATTAACGAGACGTGGTGTGATCATAACAACATACAGGAACTCAAGTCCTTCTGTTCACCTGACTTAGAATTCCTCACAATAAAATGCCAACCGCATTATCTACCTAGAGAATTCTCTCCGATTATAATCACAGCTGCATATATCCCCCCCCAAGCAGACACATCTATGGCCCTCAACAAACTTCAATTGACTCTATGTAAACTGGAAACCACATATCCTGAGGCTGTATTTATTGTAGCTGGGAATTTTAACAAGGCTAATCTGAAAACAAGGCTCCCTAAATTCTATCAGCATATCGATTGCGCAACCAGAGCTGGCAAAAACACTAGATCATTGTTATTCTAACTTCCGCGAAGCAGACAAGGCCCTCCCCCACCCTCCTTTCGGAAAAGCTGACCACGACTCCATTTTGTTGCTTCCAGCCTATAGACAGAAACTAAAACAGGAAGCTCCCGCGCTCAGGTCTGTTCAACTCTGGTCCGACCAATTGAATTCGACGCTTCAAGGTTGCTTCGATCATGTGGACTGGGATATGTTCGGCATTGTGGCGAACAACAAAATTGATGAATACGCTGATTCGGTGAGTGGGTTTATTAGCAAGTGCATCGGCGATGTCGTACCCACAGCGTCTATTCAAACATTCCTAAACCAGAAACCGTGGTTTGATGGCAGCATTCGCGCAAAACTGAAAGTGCGAACCACTGCTTTTAATCAGGGCAAGGTGACCGGAAACATGACCTAATACAAACAGTGTAGCTATTCCCTCCGCAAGGCAATCAAACAAGCTAAGCGTCAGTATAGAGACAAAGTAGAGTCGCAATTCAACGGCTCAGACATGAGAGGTATGTGGCAGGGTCTACAGTAAATCACAGACTATAAAAGGAAAACCAGCCCCGTTGTGGACCAGGATGTCTTGCTCCCAGACAGACGAAACAACTTCTTTGCTCGCTTTGAGGACAATACAGTATCACTGACATGGCCCGCTACCAAAACCTGTGGGCTCCCCTTCACTGAAGCCGACGTGAGCAAAACATTTAAATGTGTCAACCCTCGCAATGCTGCAGGCCCATCCCCAGCTGTGTCCTCAGAACTTGCGCAGACCTGCTGGCTGGTGTGTTCATGGACATATTCAATCAATCCTTATTACAGTCTGCTGTCCCCACATGCTTCAAGAGGGCCAACATTGTATGAAGTGGGGCCCCAGTATTGAGGATCAGCGGGGTGGAGATGTTGTTACCTACCCTCACCACAGACCCAGGGTCTCAAGCTCGATGATGAGATTGGAGGGTACTATGGTGTTAAATGCTCAGCATAACCGTAAGGCTCTCCAGAGGGTAGTGAGGTCTGCACAACGCATCACCGGGGGCAAACTACCCGCCCTCCAGGACACCTACACTACCCGATGTCACGGAAGGCCAAAAAGATCATCAAGGACAACAACCACCCGAGCCACTGCCTGTTCACCCCACTATCATCCAGAAGGCGAGGTCAGTACAGGTACATCAAAGCAGGGACCGAGAGACTGAAAAACAGCTTCTATCTCAAGGCCATCAGACTGTTAAACAGTCATCACTAACATTGAGTGGCTACTGCCAACACACTGACTCAACTCCAGCCACTTTAAGAATGGAAAAATTGATGTAATAAATGTATCACTAGCCACTTTAAACAATGCCACTTCATACAATGTTTACATACCCTACATTACTCATCTCATATGTATATACTGTACTCTATACCATCTACTGCATCTTGCCATCTTGATGTAATGTATCACTAGCCCCTTTAAACAATGCCACTTTTATATGTTTGCATACCCTACATTACTCATCTCATATGTATATACTGGACTTTATGCAGTGAGGGAAAAAAGTATTTGATCCCCTGCTGATTTTATACGTTTGCCCACTGACAAAGACATGATCAGTCTATAATTTTAATGGTAGGTTTATTTGAACACTGAGAGACAGAATAACAACAAAAATATCCTGAAAAACGTATGTCAGAAATTTTATAAATTGATTTGCATTTGAATGAGGGAAATAAGTATTTGATCCCCTCTCAATCAGAAAGATTTCTGGCTCCCAGGTGTCTTTTATACAAGTAACGAGCTGAGATTAGGAGCACACTCTTAAAGGGAGTGCTCCTAATCTCAGTTTGTTACCTGTATAAAAAACACCTGTCCACAGAAGCAATCAATCAATCAGATTCCAAACTCTCCACCATGGCCAAGACCAAAGAGCTCTCCAAGGATGTCAGGGACAAGATTGTAGATGTACACAAGTCTGGAAAGGGCTACAAGACCATCGCCAAGCAGTTTGGTGAGAAGGTTACAACAGTTGATGTGATTATTCGCAAATGGAAGAAGTACAAAAGAACTGTCAATCTCCCTCGGCCTGGGGCTCCATGCAAGATCTCACCTCGTGGAGTTGCAATGATCATGAGAATGGTGAGGAATCAGCCCAGAACTACACGGGAGGATCTTGTCAATGATCTCAAGGCAGCTGGGACCATAGTCACCAAGAAAACAATTGGTAACACGTGAAGGACTGATATCCTGCAGCGCCCACAAGGTCCCCCTGCTCAAGAAAGCACATACAGTATACATGCCCGTCTGAAGTTTGCCAATGAACATCTGAATGATTCAGAGAACAACTGGGTGAAAGTGTTGTGGTCAGATGAGACCAAAATGGAGTTCTTTGGCATCAACTCAACTCGCTGTGTTTGGAGGAGGAAGAATGCTGCCTATGACCCCAAGAACACCCTCCCCACCGTCAAACATGGAGGTGGAAACATTATGCTTTGGGGGTGTTTTTCTGCTAAGGGGACAGGACAACTTCACCGCATCAAAGGGACGATGGACGGGGCCATGTATCATCAAATTTTGGGTGAGAACCTCCTTCCCTCAGCCAGGGCATTGAAAATGGGTCGCGGATGGATATTCCAGCATGACAATGACCCAAAACACATGGCCAAGGCAACAAAGGAGTGGCTCAAGAAGAAGCACATTAAGGTCCTGGAATGGCCTAGCCAGTCCCCAGACCTTAATCCCACAGAAAATCTGTGGAGGGAGCTGAAGGTTCGAGTTGCCAAACGTCAGCCTCAAAACCTTAATGACTTGGAGAAGATCTGCAAAGAGGAGTGGGACAAAATCCCTCCTGAGATGTGTGCAAACCTGGTGGCCAACTAGAAGAAACGTCTGACCTCTGATTGCCAACAAGGGTTTTGCCACCAAGTACTAAGTCATGTTTTGCAGAGGGGTCAAATACTTATTTCCCTCATTAAAATGCAAATCAATTTATATTATTTTTGACATTTGATTTTTTTGTTGATATTCTGTCTCTCACTGTTCAAATAAACCTACCATTCAAATTATAGACTGATTATTTCTTTGTCAGTGGGCAAACATACAAAATCAGCAGGGGATCAAATACTTTTTCTCCTCACTGTACCATCCACTGCATCGTGCCTATGCCGTTCTATACCATCACTCATTCAAATATTTTTTAATGTACATGTAACAGTACAACTTTAGACCGTCCCCTCGCCCATACCCGGGCGTGAACCAGGGACCCTCTGGAACTACTACTTCAAGGTCTCAGAGCAAGTGACGTCACTGATTGAAATGCTATTTAGCGCGCACCGCTAACTAAGCTAGCCGTTTCACATCTGTTACATACATATTCTTATTCATTCCTTTACACGGGTGTGTATAAGGTCATTGTTGTGAAATTGTTAGGTTAGATTACTCGTTGGATATTACTGCATTGTCGGAACTAGAAGCACAAGCATTTCGCTACACTCACATTAACATGTGCTAAACCATGTGTATGTGACAAATACAAATTTATTTTATTTGATTAGACAATATGGAGAGTAGTAATGTGCTGTATTTGATTTGCCCCAAACATAACACTTTGTGTTCACGACAAAAACTTAATTGCTTTGCCACATTTTTTCGTGGGGAATATTTTTATTCAATATAGGCTTCTTTTCACTCTGTCAATTAGGCTAGTATTGTGGAGCAACAACAATATTGTTGATTCCATCCTCAGTTTTCTCCTATCACAGCCATTAAACTGTATTTGTTTTAAAGTCACAATTGGCCTGATGGTGAAGTCCCTGAGCAGTTTTGTTACGTGCCTCCTAACGGAGGGAGGTGCAGGAATCAGGAGAAGGTGAGCAAGTAATTCCCAGTGGCAAAATAGTTTAATGAGCAGTCCAAAACACAACAACAACATGGGACTGAAAACACTCCCAAACAAGGTTGCCACAAACATAGGGAAATAAAGCGCTACACACAGAGGAGAAACCTCTGCTCCTAAACTCAATACCTAACGGCACAACTGCCGTGAGAAAAGAAACCCTGTGGTACAGACACGCACCCCTCAATAACGTAACCACAGAAAACAATCCCGCACAAAGACTAGCAGGCAGCGGAGGTAAATATACCCTCCGAAATCAACTAATAAGACACAGGTGTAAACAATACAGACAGACACAAACGAAAAGGAAAAATGGATTGGTGGCAGCTAGTAGGCCGGCGACGACAACCGCCGAGCACCACCCGAACAGGGAGAGGAGCCACCTTCGGTGGAAGTCGTGACAGGTTTCCTTCGTCTCCGGCAACTGAGTTAGGAAATATGCTTGTATCGATGTATTGATACACCTACCAAAATGTAATTAATAACTTCACCATGCTCAAAGGGATGTTTTTTATACTTTACCCATCTACCAATAGGTACCCCTCTATGAGAGGCATTGGAAAACCTCCTTGGTCCTTGTGGTTGAATCTGTGTTTCAAATTCACTGCTCAACTGAGGGACCTTACACATAATTACACGTGTGGTGTACCAAGATGAGGTAGTCATTAAAAAATCTTGTTAAACACTATTATTGCACATAGAGTGAGTTCATGCATCTTATCATGTGACTTGTTAAGCACATGTTTACTCTCGAACATATTTAGGCTTTCCATAACAAAGGGGTTGAATACTTATTGAATCAAGATATTTCAGCTTTTCATTTTTTTATACATTTGTAAAAAATTTGAAAACACAATTACTCTTTGACATCATGGGGTATTGTGTGTAGGCTAGCGACAAAAAAAATCTCAATTTAATCTGTTTTAAATTCAGGCTATAACACAACAAAATGTGGAAAAGGTCAAGTGTGAATACTTTCTGAAGGCCTGTATGCGTGTCTTTCGGAGGGGTTGGGTTAAACGCGGAAGTCAAATTATGGTTCGACCTTGTGTATAATTTACTAACAAAGTTATCTTAATCCTAATCTTAAAATTCAGATGAAATTGGATACTATGAAAAGATGTCAGAATCAATCACTGTTATGTCTGTATACATTACCAGAGATAAATAATTGCAAGCTAAACTCTCAATAAAATCAATCTCCCACATATAAGAAGAGATATGCTTCTAGAAAACAGCACTAATACTGTCAAAGAAATTATTCAAAAATTTGAGTGTAAAAACAGGATACTATATTCCCTTTGTTTTCTATATAGTACTCTCCCAACCATACATTACTGACTGATATTAGACATGGTATCGATGAGGCTAATTATTGACCTATAGCTGACCTGACCTATAACCCCTGAAGATCACAATAACGTCTTCATGTCAGTAAACAGTCACAGTGCTTCCATATCATCTTTAAAATGACAACATCCTCCCTGTACTCTCTGTTCACCCACGACCCACGACTCCAACACCATCATTAAGTTTGTGACGACACAACGGTGGTTGGTCTGATCACCAATGACGATAACTGATAGGACTGATGGTAGAGGCAGATTACCCACCTGCGATCGGATACATACAAGGCACCCCGACCTTCGTCCCCGATATTCTCTCGTCTCTTTCTCATTCGAATGGCAGGGATTTGGGCCTTGTCGGGTGTCTGAAGTAAATCCTTCGCGTCCAAAACGTTAAAGGAAAAATCTTCGTCCAGTACGAGGTGAGTAATCACTGTCCTGATATCTAGAAGCTCTTTTCGGTCATAAGAGAGGATGGCAGAAACATTATGTACAAAATAAGTTACAAAATGCGTGAAAAAACACACACAATAGCACATTTGGTTTCGGAGACTGTAAAACATCTGCCATCTCCTCCGGCGCCATTATCCACCATGTTGGATTATCCAGCATGTGACAAATCAAATTTGATTTGACATGAGACTGGGGCTATGCCAGGCCAGGTGGCGTCGGCGTCTGGCAAAAGTGACATGTAAGCGCTCATTTCCTCCCCATTGATCAGGACTGAGGAAAAGGCCCCTGTCCCCAATCAAACAGTGGCGTGTGAGCCCCCTGTTTCGGAAAAAGATTGTGCAAATCCTATTGATTGGCGTCCTTGAAAAAGTAGCGTAGGCTGGGCAGAATGTGCAGCAGGCAGCCCAGCTGTATTGACCTACCACATCACATCAGGCCTTTCCTCCTGCCAGATCAATGAATTGATATAACTGAGGAAATTGATTGGGCACTCTACTGATTGATGGTCATAGACAGCCCATAGTCCTAATACTAAAACACAACGACATTTCCACTAGCCTGTTTGTGCTGTATCCACTAGAAACTCCAATGGACTTTGCAATTGACAGAACAAACAGATCATGGGATCAGGCTACGTTACCAGCACTGGCAGATATAGTATCAGACATGCCATCCACAGTCGCTGAGGGAGGGCCTGTCTACTCTCTGTGTAACCTCTACCCTAATTAGAGCAGGTGGGTATGCAGCAGGCTGTCTAAGGCTGTAGAACAGAGTATAGAGCTTTTCGTATTGTGGCATGGCATAGGATCATGATTATGTCAGTTTGGATAGGCAACGTCTGTGTTTACATCTCGATTCTGTCACAAACAATAATAACATTCATCAGCTTTAATAGAGAGATTCAAACATCTAACTGGTCTGTGGAGGCATTGTGTTCATGTACAGCTATACATTTAACATGTTGACAGTTTATTTGTTGACTTGTTATTTACTTACATAATGTAATTACATGCTAGTTATCTAATAACTACTCTTCTGTCACTTTGGGAGAGCTATTAAAACAAGCCTAGCATTTGGTGTCAGGTCGTAACCACCTGGATGGAATTCTCTGAAGTACAGTAAGTGTCAAAGGGTTGTTGCCACATTGCTACCAAACCAAGTAGGCTACTGTCATTTTCTATCAGGCTTGACTCACAGCAACCTTTGGTTATTTTGTTCAGATTGTTTTTGATGTTGGCTGGTCTGGATAAAAACTGCTGACATGCCCAGTTTTGCCACCCATCCTTACATGTTGTGGCATAGTAGAAATGAGCACACATCCAAGGATAATCAGAAGGCTAGTTAGATCAACTTCCTTTGGCTGTGTTCAACTTTTCTTTGAGCAATCATTATACTGCATCAATTAACATGTTGGTATATTAGCATATATGCTAACTTTAACCATCTGGGAAAGGTTTTGCTGTGGGCCTACTTAATGGATTTTCCCCATGTATTCTTATGGAGCCCACAGCTTCACGAGTAAACTCTGAACTATGTGTGAACTCAGCGTAGAAATAGATGGTCAGCATAGAGAGGGAGGAATAGCACTAATTTGGGTTAAACAATATGCAATACAACATGTCTCTAAAACCTCACAATCTGTGTGATATAGTGTCCATTTAGGTAGTCTATGTGAAAGAAATTACATTCTAAAGACATATTTCAATGAATTCTTTGCCTTGAAAACGGTCTGAGAATCCCAAACCTGATGATTGTTCTCCCCAAGGACTTTACTACACAGGGTTGCTTTCAACTCCGTAATCAAGACACACAACCAACAACCAACCGTTCATCTCAAAGACCTAAAATGTACCTACAGTTCTTGGACTGAATAATGCATCATTATCTTGTAATATTCATGTAGGCTGCCCTACACACCATCCAATGGGGTGTTAGAGAAGCAGTGAGTCGGTTTATTGAATAATTTAAGGTTATGCTATAATTTCACACTCTGTCGATGCCTCAGAGCCTGCCGGATAGGTTAACAAATTTATGCAGAGCAACAATCATACATCAAAAAGTGCATATTAGAGCAAATTAAATTAAAATTAAATTACAAATGCATTACATGTCTACGATATACTGGGCAACATGCTTGGTCCACATTCCATTTGATTTCAATCACTTTTTGGTCCAGGTTCATCTGTCTTGCTGGAAGACTACAGGAGGAAACATGCACAGGTGTGTGTGTGTGTGTGTGTGTGTGTGTGTGTGTGTGTGTGTGTGTGTGTGTGTGTGTGTGTGTGTGTGTGTGTGTGTGTGTGTGTGTGGTGAGCAAACACATTCATTAAATTATCAAACCTTGTACAACAATTGTACAACTCATAACCTTCAACAAGATAAGGCAACAAAAGACCTCACTAGCTGCCTGTGTTAAATTGTGAACGGTACATTGATGCAGGAAGTGGGGCATTGTGGAGTAGGTGAAGGAGGGAGGAGCCATAATGTACTGTAGTAGCTTGTCCCAGAGTTTCACATGACCCAGCTGATATGCAATCAGAAGGGGCAAAGGTGGTTTAATGAGCAAATATTCTTACCTGCAGTAATTGAGGATTTTGTAGATTATTTTTACTCGGCATAAAAGCTCTAAAGGACACATTTCTATTCATTTATATTTTGGCACCAATTCTCTTTTGGTTTTGCAAAACCTAATCAGGCAACAGACCTCAACATGGGTGTTGGAATGGCCTACTGCGGTGGTGGCCATATGGCCAGAATGGTGTGCTCTTTATGGATAACCTGTAAAATAGATTCAAAATAGACCAAAATGAAAAATATAAAATTATATTCAAATATAAGTAGGCAGTTTTTTCAATTGTTAGGCCTTTTGTGTAAACAAATCAGTAGTGTGTAGCATGTTTGCCGTATGAGTCATCATCACAGTCCCCACACGCATTTTGAGCCTATTCCAGCTGGAAACATTCTTTTTATATTACTCATATGTATTTTGTTTTTCCAAGCATGCTTTCATTACTTATCTCAACGACAATATGCCTACAAATCGATTGATTCACAACCTTTCGTAGGAAAATTAAGTTATCTAAATGACTTGTCGAAACAGTGACATCACATCATTATAGACCAAGTAATAGTACATTTGTATTTCAGTTATATCAGTCTATGACAACGCCCTCATCCGGCGACTAACTGCAATTGAACGTGAACAGAACTGTATACCCGCTCTCAGACTTCCCAGCTGTCATTCTCTAGAAGATGGCGGACTGCGTTTCACTGTTAGATGAGGAGCTCTCTTCTTTTGTCTTCAACTACCTGACAGAAAACTCAGGCAGCCAGGTAAGGGATGTTCATATTATATATATCCAGAATCAGGACTACCTGGCCGAGGGTTCATGTTTGCATGTTATTGGCAGAAGCATGCGTAATTTAATCTTCATGTATGCTCTGGCTGTCAGCATCTCGGCTCTCTAACCGGCGTCTTCAGACCTTTGACGTATGTGCTTCACGTGGAGTTGTAGGGAAATGTTATTAGTGCGAACAACGTGGGATAGTAATTAATAAAACATTTAATTTCGGTTGCGTAAAATGATTTAACATTTAACATTGAAATAACAATTTCTATGTTGCTCTTAAAACTTTTACTGTTTTTGACTAATCCTGTCAAATCAGAGACCTCAGCACGTGGGTAGGCTAAAGCATGAACTTGGCTATTTATGCATTTGATATTGAAAAGGAATGGATGTATTGGCAATACATTGTATACGAAGGTTTGACTATTTATTTCCCATCCAGCTAATAGCCTACAAACTGGAGTTTTGATGAATGCTTATATTTTTGTAAATCAATGAAATTTGCGTATGTTGGCTATCCATCTGTTTCACCAGCCCATCTATCTAGTAACTAAAGATAGTTCAACTGTAGACGGGTATGCTACGGTTTCTGTACAGTGCGCCTCTCACGGTTCAAAGTTGGGCTAAAGTAGCTAGTGAACTACAAAGGGAATAGAGTGCAATACAACGATAATTACTATTTGATCCGATCATCGACGTCCGTTGAGTTTCAGGTGCTGCAAGAATAATGATGTGAAATGCGGAATATTGTGCCCATCTGTGAAAAATTCATGCGATTATGTTTTCGTAATCGTTTGCGTAAGCAGCGATCCACTGTTACAAAACCTTGTTACCGGCGAGCCACTGTTGCAAAACCTTCTTACCAGCGAGCCACTGTTATAAAACCTTGTTACCAGACGAGACTGTTATAAAACCTTGTTACCAGCGAGCCACTGTTACAAAACCTTGCTACCAAAAATGCGTGTTCTAGGGGGTAACAAAATAACAATTGTCAAACATTAATATGAATGAAAATCCAATTATGGGCGGCATCTCATAGTAATGTGATATTGCACAATGTTATTAGACCACCAGATTTCAAATAATTATAGGATGCAACTGGCCAGCATACTCACGGATTATTCTCAGTAGGCTAAATCTCATTGAATTCCAACTATTCTTTATTGTAGCCTACCTAGGATAGATTATGATGTAACCCTAGATTGCGATGAGAGCATTCGTTCTCAGATATTCTACTCTTTGCTAGATGTGTAGCTAGTGAGCAGGTTCATTGATTGCAGAAGCCAAGACTAAAAGCGATTTACATTTCAAGTCACATGTGTAAGGTGTGCAGTGAACATCCCGTGTTAAATGTCAGTTAATAAGTATCTAATAATAACATGCATTAATTATGAGTTGAAACCTGGTACAGCATAATTAACAAAGGGTAAAACATGCATATTGAGGGCGTCCCCGCTTAGACACGAAGTTCCCCTAACTGGAAAGTTATATTTGTCCCAGAGCGTAATGTGACAACATTGTATCAGGTTCTGATCGCGTAGGGGACGTTCGTGATATTAGCCCCATCAAATGTAGCGTTCGATGCGGTGTTGCATGTTAAGGCGAATTATCGGGTTGACAGCGCTATCTATGGTCATTGTAATAGTACCCTACGATCGAGAACAGGGGTGTATTGATTCCGCCTATTCTGTTGCAAAAAAAATCTAAAACGGAAGCAAACTGAATGAAACGGGGAGGGACCTACCTGAATTTGTCCAATAATAACTCGTTTTGCTCTGTTTGCTTCCGGTTGGTTCTTAAACGGTAAACGGTTTCCGTAACGAATACACCCCATCGTTACAGAACACAGACTTGCTGCAGTCATGTGCTTTCTGTTGCGTAGTAGTCTGGAGGACGCGGCTCCAGTGACGTGCATGAGCGACAGTTACCCTCTTTCCGCTGGGTTGCATGTGACTGGTGCTGCTGCTGCCACTACTGTCCGGCTGCTTCTAGATCAGGACTAATTATTCACCGGGTCTATTCCAGTTTAGTCAAGAGGATCTAAAGATCAGTCCTACTTACAACCACAACCCTAGCGGAACCACATAGAGTAGTTCTAGATTGAGACGTGGATGCCATTATCCCCTTTTACTATTTCCCCATCCATCTGAATACATTTTTATTCTTCTTTTCAGAACTATTTTCTTAATCAAATGTAATCATCCATTTTGATGTAAATATTTAAAGGCCTATACTACTAACATTATATGGGCCAGTTATGTTCTACCTTTTATATTCATGAGATGCATGAGTTACACAGCCTACATAGCAAATGCATTTCTGTAGTTTGTCTCATCATTTAGGCTTCAGTATGTGGTTTCATCGCCTGTCAGTCAATGGTTCATTTGATTCTGGTTGCTGACTGAGTTGTCCTGTTGCATGGTCATATCAGCTTTCAAACTGAAGTCTTGTTTTCCCAGATTTAGTCAGACAGGGAAACAATATAGTCCACTGCACCGGGCAGGGTGCTCACTTCAGCAGTCTCTCTCTCTTCAATGAAATGCTGTGTATTATTACACAGACACTGAGCTGTCCTGCCGTGATGGAATACTGCAGTGCTATGTGTTCAGCTTCCATGATATGGCCCGAGTCACCTGTCAAGCCTAGAATGGAGGCCTACTCTTTTTAACTAGAGCAAATGCATTATGTCTATGAAATGAGCAGTTCCTACAGTACACCTGCCTGTCTCTCTGATGGAATGAATGTAATTAGCTTTGGCTATGCTGTGTACTGACAGAAGATTATGGATAAGACTAGCCTTTGTTTTTTCTTAGCAGGGTTTAATGCTGATTTATACTGGCCATGAACCACAGGACATTGGTCTCTATGTTTTGATGGTCACTGTGACGTTACTGTGTTTTTAAGCCCTACTACAATCTGGAGAATCAATCAATGAATAGTTACAGAGATGATTGTCATCACTGATAATGTTACTCTAGGAGTAGCATTTCACCTATATTTAAAGTTCTCACACATTATCCACGAGGGTCATTCTGAAAGATCCTAGCCTATCACCCATCCTTCAAGATCACTATCTAGGTAGGACGAGCATTTTCATATATTTTGTTGTTGTTGAGAAGGATCATTCTGAATGATCATTACTCAAAATGATCAACTCAATTGAGGATGAAAGATTCTAATCTCCCAGAAGTGTTGCTGGGAGGTTTTTCTTGTGTCACTGCCTGACTTTGTGGTTTGTCACTGAGGATTGGAATGTTTGCTTCCTCCCCAAAGCCCCAGAGATCCATCATCTGGCTGAGGCTTGTCCTCAGGGAGGCTTGAGGATGCACTCTCATGGATCACTGTACCTCTCCCCTCCACTCTGAGCCTAGCCCATGGGTAGGCAACTAGATTCAGCCACGGGCCGATTTTTGCCGGAGCGGATGGTTGGTGGGGCGTAACATAATTAGAATAATCTGTACACTGAAAATTGACCACAATTAAGCCCAAAAAGAGATTGTATTTGAAAATAACTATCATTTGATAACTTGATTACATTGAGACACCATCACATATGTTTTTGGATTCGTGGGAATACTTAAGGACAGATTTTGTAAATATGACACATTTTTATCTGAATTGCTGGATGATTTTACAGTCTTTCTTGACCATGAAGTAAAATAGGTATCATTTTTTTACACAAAAAGTTTTTTGGGGTCCCAAGAAAATCACCCCTGCTCTAACCTAGGTGCATCCAAAATGTTACCCTATTCTCTTTATAGTGCACTACTTTTGCCCTATCAGGCCCTGGTGGTCTAAAGTAGTGCACCATAAAGGGTGCTATTTGGGATGCATTTTCTGACTGTATGGGAGGGAGAGGAACTAGGAAACAGCTGATTAAATATCAATAATTGATGCAGGCTAATCCATCATCGGCTTCAAAGGCTATCCTTTGCATGGACTCCTGAGACACACACTGACTACAGCAGGCATTTGGTTGTCTTGACATATTCAGGCTGTGTTCTCACAAGTCAATAAGGATCATTTGATTATGCTTTTGATTTTGTTTTCGACTATCTCTTGTCCTAGTACTCATCTTTTGCTCTGCCAACATGCAAATATATTATTGTCTTTCATTTTCCCTTTGAAATTAGCCATGGTTTTGAAATATGATATTATGAAATTCTGTGCATTTAAAAAACCGAATCTAATAATAATACATCACAACAAGCCATAATGTCCTTAATGAACCTTTGCACGTGTTTTGTATTCATCCCAATGACTCTATTGATGTTGAGGACATTAGCGTGAGCCTGTTTCATATTCTGTAACTTGCTTTGGGATATGCATCAGGGGATTTAATATAATGCCTATGGGCCTAAGTAGGCAGGTTTCCATTGACCCAGGTTTATTCAACAAAAGCAATGTCGCTAAAGAAATCTTTGTGACATGTGTAATAGAAATGGCAGGTACAGGAGAAATGTTCTCAAGATCAACAACATTTTTATCAGTTCGACTGGTGGATTTGTCTGTCGTCTAACTTTATGTATTGTGACAAATTATGATGGAAACAGTTTTTCGATTAAATTATGACTGAAGGTACGCGGGCACGTGATATCACCGCGTAACTATAAAGCTCCACTCCACATTTAATTCTAAATGCCTACATCTTGCAAAATATTTTCTGTTAATTATAAAGATTTACGAGATTTATAACAATATGGCAAATATTAGTCAGTTGTTGCCTTCTATCCATGTTGGCTTTTGCGGGCTACCTGAGACGTGAAACAGGTCGGCGGGCATACAGACTGACTGCAATTTATTCATGAGCAATTTGCGAAAATGGGTAATGGAAACACTGTAGGTTTTAGGTGTGATGTCGTTATATCCAGCTGTTTGCATCGACATAAGATAGTTACATGGAAATGCACCCTAGCAGGCAATTATCACATCTATTTTCTATGCCAATCTTCTAAATGTCAACAAAACACATCCCTGGACAAGTTCATGTGAACATAGCTAATGACACATCAGATTCAGCTCCTCAACTTGTGAGGTATGATCCATGAGAAATCTGGAACAGGAACATGCAATGCTGTGCCCCAACTGGCACCATATTCCCTATAAAGCCCAGTGCTTTACTTTTGACCAGGGCCCATAGAGACATTTGATATGTTCAATTGACTGTGGATACCTTGGATAGGGCCATATAAAATCTGCGTTGCGGAGTCACGGATTTCAGACATAAAAACGGAATTCAACAATATTCAAAATTGTATTGAACTTAGTAAATGTATTGAACTTACTAGAACATTCATCAAGATTATCATAAGGCATGAAAAATATGCGTCAGTGATTTGTATTTTTCTTCAACTTTCTGAAGAGACAACAGTCACAGGAATGCCCCTGTCTGTGTGTTCTCGTTTGTCTACCACTTTGTGTGGTCGTTAGTAATGTAATGACAACCTTCTTCTGGTTGATGGAAAGGCTTTCCCTAAAACCTTCTCTATTAAATGTTAACTACAACGTAGCCTATGCCTCTTGGGCAGAATGATATCAGGATTTTTTGCATCAATCCAGTAGATATTTCTTTGCAATCTCCCTTGAGCGCTACTGAAACATTGCTAACCATACAACTGTCTTTGGCTGGTGCGCAGTTGAATTAAAGGGTAGGCCTAATTACAACCCAATATCTACATTTCAAAAGAGCCTGCTGATGTGGTTTAAGCATTGTTGTGGACTTGGAACCTATTAAAAAGGTGTGAAAACCTGAAAAACAGAAATCTGGAAAAACAAATGGAAAAAAAGTAAATTTAGTTAAAAAATGACAGAATCAGGCAAATAAACTTATTTTATAGGGTCCTACTTGGGAACAGAGGAGGGATGCTTCACTCTGTGTGTGCTTCTCCTGGCCACTAAAGCACATGCCTGTTGAGACAGGTCATGACTTGCAGGTGGAGGCCAGGATAGGAAAGGCCAGGATAGGACATGCCAGGACAGGATAGGCCCGGACAGGACAGGAGCAGAGTAGCAGACTGTCTGATGAGGCTGACTTAGGTAAAGGGAAGTTGAAATTGGGTTGCCAGGTGTTGTCGTCCCCTGATGATATTCACCGCCACCTGCTTTACCATTTCAATGTGCATTCAGGCATTTGTCCGTAGTCAGCATCCTCCAGGTCATTATACTGTACTTCAGCCACAGCTAAACAATGGGTGTGCAAGTAGTCTATTGTAGATGGATTGTGTGTCCTGAATGTAGGGTCAACAGGTTTTTAAGTTTGTTTTTTAAGTTTATGGTGACATATTGTGTTGAGATGAAATACATATTCCTTCCTGATGTTTTATTTCCTAAAAAATCATAATCATTTAGATGATTTAAGTGAAATAATTGTTTCCCTATTTGAGTATGCAAGTAATTCACCTCTTCAGTTCAGCAGAAGTGTGCAAAACAGCTATTAATGAGAGTTGCAGGCGGTTCAGTTGTAAATGAAGGTCTGGTCGGGATGTAGTGGACAACAGTCCAACTCTGCATCAGCCCTGAGCCAAGGTAATTGAAGAGTTAATCAGCAGATAACACTTCACAGCCCAAAGACTGGTCTTGCATGATCAGTACTGGTAGGACTCTTTTGGGTTTCATGTAGAAACCTCTGTGGAAAGGTTTCTACATGGAACCCAAAAGGTTTCTTTCTACCTGGCTTCTTCAAAGGGTTCTCTTATGGGGACAGCCAAAGAACCCACTTAGCCAAAGAACCCACTTAGGTTTAGATAGCACCTTTTTTTCTAAGATTGTAGTGTGATGGAGACCTCCATACAGGGTACTGACTCCGCTTATATCATCTACTGCATCCTTATGTAATACATGTATCACTAGCCACTTTAACTATGCCACTTTGTTTACATACTCATCTCATATTTATATACTGTACTCGATACCATCTACTGTATCTTGCCTATGCTGCTCTGTACCATCACTCATTCATATATCTTTATGTACATATTCTTTATCCCCTTACACTGTGTATAAGACAGTAGTTTTGGAATTGTTAGTTAGATTACTTGTTGGTTATTACTGCATTGTCGGAACTAGAAGCACAAGCATTTCGATCCACTCGCATTAACATCTGCTAACCATGTGTATGTGACAAATACATTTGATTTGATTTGATTTGAAGTGTGGAGCGGGTGTGTGTGTATGCGCATATGCATGAGTGGGTCTTTGTGTGGAATATGAATTGAGATACTTAAATGCTGATGTTTAAACAGCAAGACTGATCGGTATTGCTGCGCTTCAGCCTCATTCAGAGTGAAGAGAACCATTAGATGTTGATATAAATAGATTAATTGGATATAATATCCAATATAGCCTAGTGCTTACATGTGTTTCTGTTGCGAGGTTGTGATTTATTTAGCCCTCAAGCCCAGCCATATGAAGATCTGGGTGATAAATGAATGGCTCCTTCATAGTAAACCCTAACTGTGGGTGGACCAACCTGTCGGTCCAACCTCTCTCTCTCCCTCTCCTGGGTGTGATTGTAAACCAGGGAAAGGTTCAAGGAAAATTCCAATATCCTGATAGTGCAGTACAGTCTCGCCGTGTTCCAGCCCTGCCTTGGTAACCTAGCACCTGGGGACTTCCTGGGGAGGGCAAGCTCACACTGACTGGCAAGGGCTTACCCCCTAACACTGACTGGGTTAGCTCAGCAAGCTCATAGCCTGCTCATTAACAAGAGGTGTGTATTGTCCATGTTCAGAGTAGGAATGGATGTTGACTCACTGTTCTTTAGTGTAACAAGTTTACACATCACCAGCTGAAAATAAATGCCTTATCTGTCATTATGTCAAAGGTGTGGCCAGCCACAGGCAGCAGGGCCTTCCCTGCAGCTGTACTTGGTTATTTATTTTATTGGCTGGATATTAGTTATGGATCTCACATGGCCGTTCAGAACCCAACAACCTTGTTATGGGGTGGTTGCTAATTGTTTCACACACCTCTCATGTAGTGTTATTCTGTTGGCAGTTGAGAGCGTTGCTCATGGCTATAGCCGATCGTTAATAATGCAGCCAGCTGACTGTCAGTGTGATGTGGCAGCGTAGCCTAGTGGTTAGAGCATTGGACTAGTAACTGAAAGGTTGCAAGTTCAAATCCCTGAGCTGACAAGGTACAAATCTGTCCTTCTGCTCCCAAACAAGGCAGTTAACCAACCCACTGTTCCTAGTTGTCATTGAAAATAAGAATTTGTTCTTAACTGACTTGCCTAGTTAAATAAAGGTAAAATAAGCTACAGTCTGTGAAGGGAACAGAAATCCTGCATTTTTTACAAGGCTACTGTATTACTATTCTTAGCAGCAGAGTTGCTTGTATTTCTGCTACTCAGAGAAGGTGGAGTTCATAAATAGCCGCCATGGCAGTGGCACAGTGTATTTGCTTGAGGTGTTGTCAGCATGTCAGGTTGGATTCCTCATGATTTCATCATGATGCCGTATAATCATCATCAAGCTGTCTGGGGGATTACGACTCCCTCCAACTGCTTACCTTACTGCAACCTGAGCACGATGCGGTGTCCCATTTAAACATAGTTAGTATTCACTGCCCTAGACAAAGGATCTGACCCTTAAGTCATGAGTTCAGGCCAGATCACCATCTTTCTCATGATCTGACTGTTAGCTTAGCCTCTGTGTTATGAGCTGTGTTAACTTACCATAGTGGTGACCTTTCGTGGGTCCCTGGCACACACACTCACAACAAATAGTACACCCGTGAGGTGTTGTCACACCTTGGGGAATGCGGCTGGTGCAAGGCCAGGGCCTGAGTACCTGACGGCAGCAGGTAGGTAGGTAGTAAACAGGAATGCTGCTGCAGGGTGGAAACGAGGGTGTATGGAAACTGTTCAGGGAACTACGTAATAGAGGTGCACTGCAAGCCACTACCTGCACACTTGTGAAAAACATTCCACTCTGCGCCCTCCCACGACAACAAAGCAGGACAGTGTTCCACCACATGGTGGGTTGGCTAGGGAATTACAGGAGAGGGGAGGGATCTGATTGGTGGCCTGGCTCACTAGTAGCTCTGTAAACTCTCTGATTACCTGGCCTTCTCACAATATCTACATTTCCGTTGTCTCTATCCAGGCTGTTTGGCCACAACAATGGCTGGTTCACCATTAAGGCACCCAGCATCACAGGTGAACAGTAGGTAGACCCCCCCACGTACACACATGCACACCCCTGCCACTGACCTAGTTCAACAGTGAACTTTTAGCTTGGCAGGCTTAGGCATTGGTTGCGTGACCGGAGCTTGGGAGCTGAGGCTGGTTTTGATTCGCGACCTTGACAGGCTTTACTCACATGTCACAACGACCTTCTCACCTCTGCTTCCCCACTCCATATCTGTCCTTTCTCACACCCTGTCCTGTTCCCCATCTATGACAGTAATAATGACAGAACATTCCACTGATTGACTACAGCACAGGAGAGAAGGTATGGGGAACAGACATACTTTATCACATTGTTTTGAAATTGCAAGCTAACTATTGGCTATGTGACAGCTTTGGCTGGAATCTGTAAGATTTAGTCTAAACTGGTGTTAGCTATTGTCCCGTCTGCACATGATTTCAACTAAGATCAACCCATCTAATAGTATTTCCTCCTCAAAACATACCAGATTCACTCTGTTGAAAAAAGGAAATAAAGAAAATAAAGAATGCTACACTCTTCCAATCCTCAGTGAAGACTCTATAGAACAGGTTTATCAACACATTGACTTCCCTCCAACATGCTTATTAGTAAGCTACATCCCCCTGATAGTGTCATGAAAATGCAAGGACATTGGTATAATTGTGGATTCCCAACATTGACTAACACAGAGAAATCTAATTAAATATGACTCTCTCCTTTTGCTGAACATCTTGGGATGATGTGGTATATAGTAGGGCATTGGGCCAGTAACTGAAAGGTCGCTGGATCGAATACCCAAGCTGACAAGGTGCAAAATCTGTCGATATACCCTTGAGCAAGTCACTTATCCTTCATTTGCTCCAGGGGCGCCGTACTACTATGACGATGTAAAATAACACTTTAATGTACCTTTCCAGTGTATGTATCTATTTATTTATTTATAGCTCTACAGTGCCTTCAGAAAGTATTCAGACTCTTTGATTGTTGTCAACATTTTATTACGTTACAAATAAATAAATAAATAAATAAATCCTCAGCAATCTACACATAATACACCACAATGACAAAGCGAAAACAGGTTCTTAGAAATTGTTGCTAATTTATTACAAGTAGAAAACCGAAATACCTTATTTACATAAGTATTCAGACCCTTTGCGATGAGACTTGAAATTGAGCTCAGGTGCATCCTGTTTCCATTGCTCATCCTTGAGATGATTCTACTGTAACGGTTTTCCTCCTCTGAGGGGGAGTAGGAAGGATCGGAGCGTCACGTCTGGAGGAAACCTGGCACCATCCCTATGGTGAAGCATGGTGGTGGCAGCATCATGCTGTGGGGATGTTTTTCAGAGGCATGGACTGGGAGACTGGCCAGGATCGAGGTAAAGATGAATGGAGCAAAGTACAGAAATATCCTTGATGAAAACCTGCATCAAAGTGCTCAGGACCTCAGATGGGGGCTAAGGTTCACCTTCCAACAGCACAACGACCCTAAGCACACAGCCAAGCAGGAGTTGCTTCGGGACAAGTCTCTGAATGTCCTTGAGTGGCCCAGCCAGAGCTCGGACTTGAACCCTGATCGAACATCTCTAGAGAGACCTGAAAATATCTGTGCAGCAACACTCCCCACCCAACCTGACAGAGCTTGAGGATCTGCAGAGAAGAATGGGAGAAACTCCCCAAATACAGGTGTGCCAAACTTGTAGCGTCAAAACAAAGAAGACTCAAGGCTGTAATCGCTGCCAAAGGTGATTCAATAAAGTATTGTGTAAAGGGTCTGAATACTTATGTAAATGTGATATTTCAGTTCTTTATTTTTTTAAACATTTGCAAAAATTTCTAAACTGTTTTTGCTTTGTCATTATGGTGTATTGTGTGTAATTTGATGAGGAAAAATAACTCATCAATTTTAGAATAAGGCTGTAACGTAATAAAATATGGAAAAAGTAGATGGATCTGAATACTTTCCCAATGCACTGTATGTCTTAAGTTTGACTGATATGGAACTTGACAGCGCTCAGTGACATCTCCAAATTGCTGCACTTGACTGTTGACTAACATGCTCACTTGCTCAGACCCCACTATGCACCTGAGTACCTGCAACTTGCAGTTTCTGCCCCACTATAAACTACGCAGCCTTAGTTAAACCTTTCTATCTTCACGGCAGAAGTGTGATCCTGTGATAAAGGACTGTCTCGGTCCTCTAATGCTCGTGTCTCCAGCCACAGAGGGAAAAGTGAGTTAACTGCTTCAGACAA
Source organism: Oncorhynchus keta (assembly GCF_023373465.1). Taxonomy (NCBI): domain Eukaryota; kingdom Metazoa; phylum Chordata; class Actinopteri; order Salmoniformes; family Salmonidae; genus Oncorhynchus; species Oncorhynchus keta. The sequence continues at coordinate 27,133,276 of NC_068450.1, forward strand.
GGTCTACTCTGGGCCCTGGTTGTTGTTCGATGCCAATGGGCACATTTTTAGCAATCACCAGAGAATGTTTTGGAGTCAGTTCTATTCCTTGTCAAAGTCTTGATTTCTGCCCACTCCACAGAATCTCAAACTCCTCTCTCTCTCTCTCTCACTCTCTCTCTCTCTCTCACTCTCTCTCTCTCTCTCTCTCTCCTTTAGCATGCATCCTTTCATGTACCTCCACAGCACTCTTTGTGCTTTTCAGTGCTTCCCATGATGCTCTGCTGCCTGGCCTGAAATTATTTTAAGCCGTCTCCTTTTACACAAGCAAGCAGGATCCAACTCATTGGATCGACTGCAGCTTAATTTGCATGTTATTCTTTGAATGAGAAGCAGTCTATTCTGTTATCAGTGCATCATCAGGCTCAACAACATTCTGAAGGCAGCGGCATCTGGAGTTTCAGACTCCCACTGGAGAGTGGTCTCATTTTACTGAGGAAACAGATAAGCATTGAGCCAGTCAGATTTCTATTGGGATTGTGTGATGCAGACAGGTGAACTCACACGCACGCACGCACGCACACACACACACACACACACACACACACACACACACACACACACACACACACACACACACACACACACACACACACACACACACACACACACACACACACACACACACACACACACACACACACACACACACACACACACTAGAGGTCCACCGATTAACCGATTTCAAGTCTTTATAACAATCGAAATCGGAATTTTTTTTTTTTACACATTTTATCATTATTCAACTATGCAAGTCAGTTAAGAACACATTCTTATTTTCAATGACCGCCTAGGAACGGTGGGTTAACTGCCTTGTTCAGGGGCAGAAAGACAGATTTTCACCTTGTCAGCTTGGGGGATTCAATCTTGCAACCTTACAGTTAACTAGTCCAACGCAATAACCACCTGCCTCTCTCTTGTTGCATTCCACAAGGAGACTGCCTGTTGTGCAAATGCAGTAAGCCAAGGTAAGTTGCTAACTAGCATTAAACGTATCTTATAAAAAACAATCAATCATAATCACTAGTTAACTTCACATGGTTGATGATATTACTAGAAATTATCTAGCGTGTTCTGCGTTGCATATAATCTGACTGAGCATACAAGTATCTAAGTATCTGACTGAGCGGTGGTAGGCAGAAGCAGGCATGTAAACATTAATTCAAACAGCACTTTTGTGCGTTTTGCCAGCAGCTCTTCGTTGTGCGTCAAGCATTGCGCTGTTTATGACTTCAAACCTATCAACTCCCGAGATGAGGCTGGTGTGACCGAAGTGAAATGGCTAGCTAGTTAGCGGGGTGTGTGCTAATAGCGTTTCAAACGTCACTCGTTTAAACTTGGAGTGGTTGTTCCCCTTGCTCTGCATGGGTAACTCTGCTTCAAGGGTGGCTGTTGTCGATGTGTTCCTGGTTCGAGCCCAGGGAGGAGGGAGGAGAGGGACGGAAGCTATACTGTTCCACTGGCAATACTAAAGTGCCTGTAAGAACATCCAATAGTCAAACGTTAATGAAATACAAATGGTATATAGAGAAATAGTCCTATGATTCTTAAAATAACTACAACCTAAAACGTCTTATCTGGGAATATTGAAGACTCATGTTAAAAGGAACCACCAGCTTTCATACGTTCTCATGTTTGAGCAAGGAACTTAAACGTTAGCTTTCTTACATGGCACATATTGCACTTTTACTTTCTTCTCCAACACTTTATTTTTGCATTATTTAAACAAAATTGAACATGTTTCATTATTTATTTGAGGCTAAATTGGTTTTAATTATGTATTATATGAAGTTAAAATAAGTGTTAATTCAGTATTGTTGTAATTGTCATTATTACAAATAAATTCAAAAAGAAATTGTCCGATCAATCGGTATCGGCCTTTTTTTGGCCCTCCAATAATCGGTATCGGCGTTGAAAAATCATAATCGGTCGACCTCTAGTTTAGATAAAGGGACAAGGTCTGTGGCTGGCTGCAAGTCTAGAAATGAGGAAGGTGTAATAATGTCTGGGAAGAGCCGTTTAATGCTTAGCCATTTCAGTTTTCCTTTGTCAGTAACTATGTAGATGCAATGAAGTGAATGAAGTCACGGGACTGAGTTGGATCTCCTCAGCAGCCTGGTCTGATGTGTGTTCTTCAGATGACTCATGTTAAAGCCCAGCCCTATTTGACGACAGTATGGCAGGGAATGCCACCTCACCGGGGACTCAAAAGGCCATGTAATAGAGGCTTCGGCCAAGCCGCGGTATCACTGACAATCCTGCCTACTTAGGAGTCGGCCGTGTGGAGGCTGCTGGAGTTGTCCTTTTATGTTGGGGCAGTGTTTGGGTGGTGTCACCAGGATGGTGTGTTGATAGTGATGGGCCATAGTGAGGACTGAATGCTTTCAGAGGGGTGTCTCTCTCTATCTGAAGGGTCATTAGAATGGGAGAGGCACACTGGGCCATTTGTTTCATGCCAGTTAGTTAGCCTTAAGTTTGGTACAAAACAAAGCTGAATAGAGCTGGAATTGTTTAAGACCTGCAGGGGAAGTTTTTCTTGAATGTTCTAGCACTGTGTTCTTTGCAAAACAACTGAGATGAAGGAACAAGTCATACCAGCAAAATATATTGAAATACATTAAAAAAATTCACTCACGCAAAAGTTTAACCTATTTATCCCTAGAGTAGGTCAAGGGCCAAGTTACTACATCGGCATTAACTTTTCACGTTTCACAATCTATTTCCATGAATGTGAGGCCAGTCGTGTTGCATTTCTGTCGGATTAGCCAACGACTCTAATTATGTAAGCCATCCTCTACTCGTCTAGCAGTGAGCCTTCTGTAAGTACATCCTAAACACCCACTAATTCACACTGCGACAAAACCCAGCGCTGTACTGTAATGCCGGCTGACTCCCACTCCTGCTCCTGAAATATTCTCAAGCAGTACTTACTTTGACATAGAGTCTTTACAAAACACCAATTCATTTTTCAGCGCACCATTCCTCAGGCCCAGCAGGTACTGTTTTCTCTCTATGTCACTGGCAAACCCCTAGCTTTCATCAAAGACGCACATCAGTCATGTGTGTGCCACTGCTGGGGGCTTCCATTAGTGGAGTAGCATGGCTGTGAATGACAGCAGAGCATCAGCAGCACAGAGCACACACCCCTACTGGACCTCTGGTGTCCTGCAGGGTTACTGCGATGTGAAGGTATGTTTCTCTCCTCCACCAAGGCCAGCTCTCTTCTCTTCTCTGTGCGCTGTCACGGGGGACACCTAGTCAGTGGGTGGACACCTCCTGATGGATGACATGAGGTGGGATGGGATCAGGACTGGAGAGGAGAGAAAGGCATGGAGATGGATCACCTGGTGTGTGTCTCCACTTATCATCATGCCTGGCCAGTCCTCCAGGAACTCTCTTTCACAATCCCTCCACTGTTCCCTCTCATCTACCTTTCCTCTTATCTCTGCCACAGGAACAGTGGAACAGAGGATACAGCGTCACACAGTCCACTGACAGCAGGAACATGATGCAGTGATTAACAGTACTGGCCGAATGAGCTTCACAGCCATGTTTTATTTACTGTTAACTTCCCCAGAAAACAAGTTTCTAGCGCTGCATGTCTGCCTGGTGCAGACATATCTGCTTAGTTCTTTAAAAAAACATGTTTTTTTCATAAGCCGGCTAAGCCAGCTAACAGAAACCCTAGCCTGCATACAGCCAACCCATATGAGCCAATGTGAGCCTGCATGGCTAAACATGTACTGCAGAGCTTGAGAATGTAAAGCAGTAGTTTCAAGTAGCCACATGGTGCCCTATAGCTCTGAGAAAATGATAAAGAGGTTTTGGTATTTATTAGGATCCCCATTAGCCGCTGCAAAAGCATCCGCTATTCCTAGTGTCCACATGAAACATATACATAGTATAGAACATTTTGAGTCAAGGACTGAAATATATACATTTAAAATGTCACACATAGCCTACATATCAGTACATACACACCATATCTAGGTCTAATACATACAGTGCAAATTGCAATACAAGATGAATTAAATGGATGTGTCTCTTCACTGTCCCCTTTGTGCAGTAAGGTGTTATTTTATCTGTTTTTTAAACAGGTTTTATTGTTAGCTTGAGTTACCTGGGGTAATCATGGCTCTATTTAATACTGTGCGTTTCCCAGCCTTTGTTCTGGACCTGGGGACAGTGAAGGGACCTCTTGTTGCATGTCTTGTGTGGTACAGATGAGTGTCCGAACTGTGTGCCAACTGCTTGAACAGACAGTTTGGTACCTTCAACACATCAATAACTCACACAAAGACCAATAATGATGCAGTCAATCTCTCCTCAACTTTGAGCCAGGAGAGACTGACAGTGTGACTAAGTGTGATACGTGCTGCTTTTTTCTGGACCAGCTGCAATTTACCTATATCATTCTTTGCCGCACACATTACCACACAGCTGGGCAGTAGTCCAGGTGCGTCAAAACTAGGGCCTGTAGGACATGTCTGGTCGACTGAGATCTCAAGAAGGATGGACAGACCTCTTCACATTTTAGCAACCATTGACTATATGTTTTGACCATGAAGCTTGCTATCTAGGGTTAGTCTCCTCAACATGCTCAATAGGCACATTATTCAATAATAGAGAGAGTGATTTGTCCCAGAAATTATGCTTTTAGTTTTTGAGATATTTAGCACCAGCCTTTTACTAGTTGCCTGTTGTAAAACTGACTGAAGCTCTATGTTAAGTGTCTCAGTTATATATTTTACTGTTGCAGCCGCAGTGTATACTGTTGAGTCGTCAGTGTACATAGACACAAAGGCTTTATTCAATGTCAGTGGAAGTAAATTGGAAAAATAGAAAACAATAATGGCCCTAGTCGGCTGCCCTGCGGTACACCACACTCAACTGAATTTGCATGAGAGAGGCTTCCATTAACAAATATCCTCTTTGTTCTATTAGATATGTATCTCTGGATCCATAATAAGGCACAGGATCCAAATCCATATCACCTACGTTTTTTCAGCAATAGGTTATGATCAATGACATCAAATGCTGCACTGAAGTCTAACAAAACAGCTCCCACAATCTTCTTACTATCAGTTTATTTCAGCCAATTATAAGTCATTTGTGCCAGTCCTGAGCATGTTGAGTGCTCTTCCTTATAAGCATGCTGAAGGTCTGTTATTTGTCTTTTTTTAAATAACTTTTATATTGGACCAAACACAATTTTTTCCCAAAAGTTTGTTAAACACTTGTAACAGGCTGATTGGTCAGTTGTTTGTTGGAGAGAGGCCATTTTGTACACATTGCTCCTCCAATGGGTCTGTTTGAAACTGAATAATTGACTTTTTTTGTTTAATTTACTAAGAGACATGAATAGATAACATTTGTAGTCTTGATTGTAACCTTTGTGAAGCATGTGATTTTTACATGTGTATCGGCTCGTGTTGTGTGATTGCCGTGGATCTGTGCGATAGTGGGACTGGCAGAGACAAGGCTGTTTGTTGAAATCTCAAAGGAAGATGCTCTTTGATCGGACAGCTGTGAAGTTCAAAGGACTAGCGCCCTTTCTGATGAGGGAACGCATGTGCTTTTGTAGTCACCCATGTCCTTTTCCACCGCAGCTGCTGCTCTCTGATAGGATAGGCTGCAACGATGACACACATGCATGCACACACAGGCACATACCATCTTTGTTATTTTTTGGTAGGTTGACAAAAGACAGATTTGTGTAACTCTAATTTTGATACAGTCAGTGGGCTCGTCTCGATTAGACTGGTGTTAGGGGATCGATAGAGGAAGCAGCCTAGCAGGTTCTAGAGCAGACTCTTTTCTCCATCACAGTTTTACTCAGATGGGTGTTTTCTACCAAATATGGCCGTGGTGCTCTGTGAGCTGTTCAGTCACGTGCTGTTTGGGCCACACAGTTCACTGACATGGTTCTCATAGTCCCTGTTGTTTCAACAGGGTTATTCCACTGGATTTCTCTTGGAAAAAAATGGAAACGCAAACCAACACGTCACCAAAGACAGATCTGCTCACAATGATTTACTCATACTGTAACAACATGGTGAAATAATGTTAGGTTCACTGCTTTCTTCACTAAAGTCTCGTCTCCAAAGGGAAAGGCAGCCAACTGTGTCAGCTAGTAAGATGTTTTTTTCATTTGGTCAAGTTAGGAAGATGTTTTTTAGGGTTGTTGTGTCGAGGCAGAGCTGACTGTCTGCCATCTGTCAACTAAATGGTAAATGTGACAGGTCATTTCTATGTGAGTTTTTTTTCTTTATAACTCAATTTCGACAGTACAATGCCTGCAAGACTGCAAATACAGGAACACAGCAGTGGATTTAAAACCAGTACTGTAATTCCAAATGTTTTTTTTAACCCTTCGAACAGTAAGACCTTAAGCACTAAGCCCAGTTATCTGCTCACATTTCATTAAGCTCCCTCCCACACCGGCTATTCTGATTGACACCACCTGCTCTTTTGCCCACTTCGCCCAGGTGTCCAAAATGGTAAGGGGGGAAGATAGCAGCCAGGGATTCTGGTCTGAACAGTCCAACGTTACTGCCAGGTCTCTAGTACTATTCTGTCTCTGTGTGAAAGTGTGGAATTCAAGAGGCTAATTTAGCAAGCGGTGTTACTGTTAGGCAGGATGTCAGTCAGTAGTGCTAAGGCTAAGCCACGGTGTCCAGAGTGAGTCGTGATGATGAGCCCTGAAGGAAATCCTTTGAGTGAGGTGAGCAAATGGCTGCCGTGCCTTGTCCCCATCCCCCCTCAGGCATCTGTGGTGTTCTTCTCTATGGAATGAAAAGCACCACAAATGTCAGCCACTTGGATAAGAAAATATTGGGAAAATGTAGGGATGCACACTGTGTTCTGTGGTACAGATGGAGTTAGGATGGCTTCCTGAGGTTGACACCCACACAGTGTTCTGTGGTACAGATGGAGTTAGGATGGCTTCCTGAGGCTGACACCCACACGGTGTTCTGTGGTACAGATGGAGTTAGGATGGCTTCCTGAGGTTGACACCCACATGGTGTTCTGTGGTACAGATGGAGTTAGGATGGCTTCCTGAGGCTGACACCCACACTGTGTTCTGTGGTACAGATGGAGTTCGGATGGCTTCCTGAGGTTGACACCCACACTGTGTTCTGTGGTACAGATGGAGTTAGGATGGCTTCCTGAGGCTGACACCCACACGGTGTTCTGTGGTACAGATGGAGTTAGGATGGCTTCCTGAGGTTGACACCCACATGGTGTTCTGTGGTACAGATGGAGTTAGGATGGCTTCCTGAGGCTGACACCCACACTGTGTTCTGTGGTACAGATGGAGTTAGGATGGCTTCCTGAGGTTGACACCCACATGGTGTTCTGTGGTACAGATGGAGTTAGGATGGCTTCCTGAGGTTGACACCCACACTGTGTTCTGTGGTACAGATGGAGTTAGGATGGCTTCCTGAGGTTGACACCCACACTGTGTTCTGTGGTACAGATGGAGTTAGGATGGCTTCCTGAGGCTGACACCCACACTGTGTTCTGTGGTACAGATGGAGTTAGGATGGCTTCCTGAGGCTGACACCCACACTGTGTTCTGTGGTACAGATGGAGTTAGGATGGCTTCCTGAGGTTGACACCCACACGGTGTTCTGTGGTACAGATGGAGTTAGGATGGCTTCCTGAGGCTGACACCCACACTGTGTTCTGTGGTACAGATGGAGTTAGGATGGCTTCCTGAGGTTGACACCCACACGGTGTTCTGTGGTACAGATGGAGTTAGGATGGCTTCCTGAGGTTGACACCCACACGGTGTTCTGTGGTACAGATGGAGTTAGGATGGCTTCCTGAGGCTGACACCCACACAGTGTTCTGTGTTACAGATGGAGTTAGGATGGCTTCCTGAGGTTGACACCCACATGGTGTTCTGTGGTACAGATGGAGTTAGGATGGCTTCCTGAGGTTGACACCCACACAGTGTTCTGTGGTACAGATGGAGTTAGGTTGGCTTCCTGAGGTTGACACCCCACATGTTGTTCTGTGGTACAGATGGAGTTAGGATGGCTTCCTGAGGTTGACACCCACACAGTGTTCTGTGGTACAGATGGAGTTAGGATGGCTTCCTGAGGTTGACACCCACACAGTGTTCTGTGGTACAGATGGAGTTAGGATGGCTTCCTGAGGCTGACACCCACACTGTGTTCTGTGGTACAGATGGAGTTAGAATGGCTTCCTGAGGTTGACACCCACATGGTGTTCTGTGGTACAGATGGAGTTAGGATGGCTTCCTGAGGTTGACACCCACACAGTGTTCTGTGGTACAGATGGAGTTAGGATGGCTTCCTGAGGTTGACACCCACACAGTGTTCTGTGGTACAGATGGAGTTAGGATGGCTTCCTGAGGTTGACACCCACACAGTGTTCTGTGGTACAGATGGAGTTAGGATGGCTTCCTGAGGTTGACACCCACATGGTGTTCTGTGGTACAGATGGAGTTAGGATGGCTTCCTGAGGTTGACACCCACACAGTGTTCTGTGGTACAGATGGAGTTAGGATGGCTTCCTGAGGTTGACACCCACACAGTGTTCTGTGGTACAGATGGAGTTAGGATGGCTTCCTGAGGTTGACACCCACACAGTGTTCTGTGGTACAGATGGAGTTAGGATGGCTTCCTGAGGTTGACACCCACACAGTGTTCTGTGGTACAGATGGAGTTAGGATGGCTTCCTGAGGTTGACACCCACACAGTGTTCTGTGGTACAGATGGAGTTAGGATGGCTTCCTGAGGTTGACACCCACACTGTGTTCTGTGGTACAGATGGAGTTAGGATGGCTTCCTGAGGTTGACACCCACACAGTGTTCTGTGGTACAGATGGAGTTAGGATGGCTTCCTGAGGTTGACACCCACACAGTGTTCTGTGGTACAGATGGAGTTAGGATGGCTTCCTGAGGTTGACACCCACATGGTGTTCTGTGGTACAGATGGAGTTAGGATGGCTTCCTGAGGTTGACACCCACACAGTGTTCTGTGGTACAGATGGAGTTAGGATGGCTTCCTGAGGTTGACACCCACACAGTGTTCTGTGGTACAGATGGAGTTAGGATGGCTTCCTGAGGTTGACACCCACACAGTGTTCTGTGGTACAGATGGAGTTAGGATGGCTTCCTGAGGTTGACACCCCACATGGTGTTCTGTGGTACAGATGGAGTTAGGATGGCTTCCTGAGGTTGACACCCACACAGTGTTCTGTGGTACAGATGGAGTTAGGATGGCTTCCTGAGGTTGACACCACACGTTGTTCTGTGGTACAGATGGAGTTAGGATGGCTTCCTGAGGTTGACACCCACACAGTGTTCTGTGGTACAGATGGAGTTAGGATGGCTTCCTGAGGTTGACACCCACACAGTGTTCTGTGGTACAGATGGAGTTAGGATGGCTTCCTGAGGCTGACACCCACACTGTGTTCTGTAGTACAGATGGAGTTAGGATGGCTTCCTGAGGCTGACACCCACACAGTCAAACATGCACCTCGCTACAGTGCCTTATCACAGCCAGCCACACACATAAACACTCGTGCACACACACATAAACACGCGAGCACATACACACACACAAACACGTTCTCACACTTAGACACGTGGAGGAGGGTCTCTGTCCGGGGGTGGGGATCTTCGGGTAGTAACTCGGACATGGTTGCATGGTGTAAATCTGCCCTCATTTATTCACATGTTGACCATGTCCCTGTCAATATCAGATTGAAGAAGTCTTGAGGGTGTTGTTGACTGTCGTTTTGAGGGTTTGGTCGCAGTGGGGGTGATTTAGCAATGGGTTGGGAGCCTGGTGATTATGTTTCACAGATGTATCCCTCACTCTGTTTGACTCTCAAGGACATCACTGCTGATTGCATTGGCTGTGGGCCAGGTAAGGCACATGGGTGGAGTTTGGAGCAGAACAGGAGGCAGGGGCAACACACAAGGCGTTGTGGGGTTGTGAGGTTACTGGGGTTGCTGCGGTTACTGGGGTTGTTGAGATTACTGGGGTTGTGAGGTTACTGGGGTTGTGAGGATACTGGGGTTGTGAGGTTACTGGGGTTGTGAGGTTACTGGGGTTGTGAGGATACTGGGGTTGTGAGGTTACTGGGGTTGCTGAGGTTACTGGGGTTGTGAGGTTACTGGGGTTGTGAGGTTACTGGGGTTGCTGAGGTTACTGGGGTTGTGAGATTACTGGGGTTATGGGGTTACTGGGGTTGTGGGGTTACTGAGGTTGTGAGGTTACTGGGGTTGCTGAGGTTAGTGGGCTTGTGGGGTTGCAAGGTTAATGAGGTTGCGAGGTTACTGGGGTTGCTACTGGGGTTTCTGAGGTTACTGGGGTTGCTGAGGTTACTGGGGTTGCGAGGTTACTGGGGTTGCTGAGGTTACTGGGGTTGTGAGGTTGCTGAGGTTACTGGGGTTGCTGAGGTTACTGGGGTTGTGAGGTTACTGGGGTTGCTGAGGTTAGTGGGCTTGTGGGGTTGCAAGGTTGCGAGGTTACTGGGGTTGCTAAGGTTACTGGGGTTGCTGAGGTTACTGGGGTTGCTGAGGTTACTGGGGTTGCTGAGGTTACTGGGGTTGCTGAGGTTACTGGGGTTGCTGGGGTTTCTGAGGTTACTGGGGTTTCTGAGGTTACTGGGGTTGCTGAGGTTACTGGGGTTGCGAGTTTACTGGGGTTGCGAGGTTAATGGGGTTGCTGAGGTTACTGGGGTTGTGAGGTTGCTGAGTTTACTGGGTTTGCTGAGGTTACTGGGGTTGTGAGGTTACTGGGTTTGCTGAGGTTACTGGGGTTGTGAGGTTACTGGAATTGCTGAGGTTACTGGGGTTGTGAGGTTGCTGAGTTTACTGGGTTTGCTGAGGTTACTGGGGTTGTGAGGTTACTGGGTTTGCTGAGGTTACTGGGGTTGTGAGGTTACTGGGGTTGCTGAGGTTACTGGGGTTTTGAGGTTACTGTTGTTGCTGAGGTTACTGGGGTTGCAGAGGTTACTGGGGTTGTGAGGTTACTGGGGTTGTGAGGTTACTGGGGTTGATGAGGTTACTGGGGTTGTGAGGTTACTGGGGTTGTGAGGTTACTGGGGTTGTGATAACATGAAACCAGCTAGCACATCACAAGAATAAAATAACATGAAACCAGCTAGCACATCACAAGAATAAAATAACATGAAACCAGTTACCACATCATAGGAATAAAATTACATGAAATCAGCTACCACATCATAGGAATAAAATAACATAATAGGAATTAAATAACATGAAAACAGCTAGTACATCATAGGAATTAAATAACATAATAGGAATTAAATAACATGAAACCAGCTAGTACATCATAGGAATTAAATAACAACATGAAACCAGCTACCACATCATAGGAATAAAATAACATGAAACCAGCTACCACATCATAGGAATAAAATAACTACATGAAACCAGCTAGGACATAATAGGAATAAAATAACATGAACCCAGCTAGGACATCATAGAAATAAAATAACAACATGAAACCAGCTAGTACATCATAGGAATTAAATAACATGAAACCAGCTAGGACATCATAGGAATTAAATAACAACATGAAACCAGCTAGGACATCATAGGAATTAAATAACAACATGAAACCAGCTCCCACATCATAGGAATAAAATTACATGAAACCAGCTACCACATCATAGGAATAAAATAACATAATAGGAATTAAATAACATGAAAACAGCTAGTACATCATAGGAATTAAATAACATAATAGGAATTAAATAACATGAAAACAGCTAGGACATCATAGGAATAAAATAACATAATAGGAATAAAATAACATGAAACCAGCTAGGACATCATAGGAATAAAATAACAACATGAAACCAGCTAGTACATCATAGGAATTAAATAACAACATGAAACCAGCTACCACATCATAGGAATAAAATAACATAATAGGAATAAAACAACATGAAACCAGCTACCACATCATAGGAATAAAATAATAACATGAAACCAGCTAGGACATCATAGGAATAAAATAATAACATGAAACCAGCTAGTACATCATAGGAATTAAATAACAACATGAAACCAGCTACCACATCATAGGAATAAAATAACAACATGAAACCAGCTAGGACATCATAGGAATAAAATAACAACATGAAACCAGCTAGTACATCATAGGAATAAAATAACAACATGAAACCAGCTAGTACATCATAGGAATAAAATAACAACATGAAACCAGCTAGTACATCATAGGAATAAAATAACAACATGAAACCAGCTAGGACATCATAGGAATAAAATAACAACATGAAACCAGCTACCACATCATAGGAATTAAATAAAAACATGAAACCAGCTAGTACATCATAGGAATTAAATAACATGAAACCAGCTAGGACATCATAGGAATAAAATAACAACATGAAACCAGCTACCACATCATAGGAATTAAATAACAACATGAAACCAGCTAGGAAATCATAGGAATTAAATAACATGAAACCAGCTAGGACATCATAGGAATTAAATAACATGAAACCAGCTAGGACATCATAGGAATAAAATAACATAATAGGAATTAAATAACATGAAAACAGCTAGTACATCATAGGAATTAAATAACATAATAGGAATTAAATAACATGAAAACAGCTAGGACATCATAGGAATAAAATAACATAATAGGAATAAAATAACATGAAACCAGCTAGGACGTCATAGGAATTAGATAACAACATGAAACCAGCTACCACATCATAGGAATAAAATAACATAATAGGAATAAAACAACATGAAACCAGCTACCACATCATAGGAATAAAATAACATAATAGGAATAAAATAACATGAAAACAGCTAGTACATCATAGGAATTAAATAACATAATAGGAATTAAATAACATGATAGGAATAAAATAACATGAAAACAGCTAGGACATCATAGGAATAAAATAACATAATAGGAATAAAATAACATGAAACCAGCTAGGACGTCATAGGAATTAGATAACAACATGAAACCAGCTACCACATCATAGGAATAAAATAACATAATAGGAATAAAACAACATGAAACCAGCTACCACATCATAGGAATAAAATAACATAATAGGAATAAAATAACATAATAGGAATAAAATAACATGAAACCAGCTACCACATCATAGGAATAAAATAATAACATGAAACCAGCTAGTACATCATAGGAATTAAATAACAACATGAAACCAGCTACCACATCATAGGAATAAAATAACAACATGAAACCAGCTAGGACATCATAGGAATAAAATAACAACATGAAACCAGCTAGGACATCATAGGAATTAAATAACAACATGAAACCAGCTAGGACATCATAGGAATTAAATAACATGAAACCAGCTACCACATCATAGGAATAAAATAATAACATGAAACCAGCTAGTACATCATAGGAATTAAATAACAACATGAAACCAGCTACCACATCATAGGAATAAAATAACAACATGAAACCAGCTAGGACATCATAGGAATAAAATAACAACATGAAACCAGCTAGTACATCATAGGAATAAAATAACAACATGAAACCAGCTAGTACATCATAGGAATTAAATAACATGAAACCAGCTAGGACATCATAGGAATTAAATAACATGAAACCAGCTAGGACATCATAGGAATTAAATAACAACATGAAACCAGCTAGGACATCATAGGAATTAAATAACAACATGAAACCAGCTAGGACATCATAGGAATTAAATAACATGAAACCAGCTAGGACATCATAGGAATTAAATAACAACATGAAACCAGCTACCACATCATAGGAATAAAATAATAACATGAAACCAGCTAGTACATCATAGGAATTAAATAACAACATGAAACCAGCTACCACATCATAGGAATAAAATAACAACATGAAACCAGCTAGGACATCATAGGAATAAAATAACAACATGAAACCAGCTAGGACATCATAGGAATAAAATAACAACATGAAACCAGCTAGGACATCATAGGAATAAAATAACAACATGAAACCAGCTAGGACATCATAGGAATAAAATAACAACATGAAACCAGCTACCACATCATAGGAATTAAATAACAACATGAAACCAGCTAGTACATCATAGGAATAAAATAACAACATGAAACCAGCTAGTACATCATAGGAATTAAATAACAACATGAAACCAGCTAGTACATCATAGGAATTAAATAACAACATGAAACCAGCTACCACATCATAGGAATTAAATAACAACATGAAACCAGCTAGTACATCATAGGAATTAAATAACAACATGAAACCAGCTAGGACATCATAGGAATAAAATAACAACATGAAACCAGCTACCACATCATAGGAATTAAATAACAACATGAAACCAGCTAGTACATCATAGGAATTAAATAACATGAAACCAGCTAGGACATCATAGGAATAAAATAACAACATGAAACCAGCTACCACATCATAGGAATTAAATAACAACATGAAACCAGCTAGGACATCATAGGAATTAAATAACAACATGAAACCAGCTAGGACATCATAGGAATTAAATAACAACATGAAACCAGCTAGGAAATCATAGGAATTAAATAACATGAAACCAGCTAGGACATCATAGGAATAAAATAACAACATGAAACCAGCTAGTACATCATAGGAATTAAATAACAACATGAAACCAGCTAGGACATCATAGGAATTAAATAACATGAAACCAGCTAGGACATCATAGGAATTAAATAACAACATGAAACCAGCTAGGACATCATAGGAATTAAATAACATGAAACCAGCTAGGAAATCATAGTAATAGGAAGTAGGGAAGAGGTGAGATATGAGAGATGATGCATGTCGGCATTAAGCATTCATGACTCTTGCCAGAGTTTGTGACCAGTAAAACAATAACCATGGATTTATTATCACACACTCTCCCTCTCTCTCTCTCTCTCTCTCTCTCTCTCTCTCTCTCTCTCTCTCTTTCTCTTTCTTTCTCTGCTCACAAACATGCTAACAGCCTTGTATTTGAGTAGGTAAGCTGCTCAACCCAAAAGTTGGGGGCTGATGAGCACAGAGACTGTTGTAGCTCCATCTGCCTGTACTCTCCTATCAGTGAGGTGGACCTTGACAGTGATGGATTGGATAGGCTGTGAAAGAGGGAAGGGCATCTGCTGTGAGCTCACAGATCCCTCTAACATCCCCCCTCTGGATTATTAAACCCCAGGCACACATGTGCTCCCTTCCCTCCTATCTCAGTCTCTGTCCGTGTGTGTGTGAGACAGAGAGAGAGCACCTGAAAGACACTCTTAAGCTGGGGTTCACTCTGATCTAGCAGTCCAAGACAAGTTTTTGAGATCGTAGGCAAAATCCCCATGTCGTTGCCTATTTGTGGCGTGTAGCCGTCATGCTTGTTTAATGTGAACCGGTCAGAGACCCAATCTGAGGGCTACCAATCCCGTCTTTGAGCAGTTCCAGACATCCCGATATTTTCAAACATGTTTGATTTTATCGGCACAAAATCTGCAATGCTCTTGTAGTGTGAGATGTGCAACAACAAGTTTGGAGAACGGTGATCAGCAATAGCCAATGAGAGCTCGCCAGAGAAGAAGCCAGTGAGATGATGTCGTTGTTTCACATCACCCAGAATGTGTAGACTCTCCAGTAGGAGCCATGACTAATACTAGTATGCATTTGTACTTGCCTCTAACCAAAGTGGTTGGGGCGGCAGGGTAGCCTAGTGGTTAGAGCGCTAGACTATTAACCGGAAGGTTGCAAGTTCAAACCTCCGAGCCGACAAGGTACAAATCTGTCGTTCTGACCCTGAACAGGCAGTTAACCCACTGTTCCTAGGCCGTCATTGAAAATAAGAATTTGTTCTTAACTGACTTGCCTGGTTAAATAAAGGTAAAAATGAAAAAGTGTTAATTCATCCCTGAAAAGCATGCTTTTTACTAGGCAAGGCAGTTAAGAACATATTCTTATTTTCAATGACGGCCTAGGAACAGTGGGTTAACTGCCTGTTCAGAGGCAGAACGACAGATTTGTACCTTGTCAGCTCGGTGCAACCTTTCGGTTGCTAGTCCAACGCTCTAACCACTAGGCTACCTTGCCGCTTTACATCAGCCTGGACCTTGTTCATGGAACGAGCCAACATAGTAAAAGTCCCTCTGAGGCCACTGATTGTAGACAAAGTCCTCGTCTGATAAACCTGAACCAAGGTTAGAAAGTGAAAGCTAGCAGTCCACTACACTATGGGAAGAGGTGATGAAGAGCTTTGCTCACACTGGACTTGGACCTCAAGCATCTTTAGACTTACATGGACCTTGCTCCATTTGTTGCCCAATATGAAACGTCCCCCATCTATGCTAAAGGTTGCCATTTTTTTGGGGAAGAAGAGCGGCCAGGGCCTCTTAGTCCCAGTTCCCTTCTATAAGTTGCTGAGCCTTCAGACAGTGGGTGAGTTACAGCTTTGGGACAGCTGAAGTAATGGAGATTACCACAGGCTTTTTGAGGGGCCTGGTGGTGAATAGCAATGCTGTAAAATGGTGGTGAGGAGTGGAGAGGAAGACTGTGTGCTTAAGGGTCTGGAAGAGAGCACTTTGTCTAATGAATTAAATCAATAACCAAATTGATAACTGCGGGAAATGTAGGAGCTCGAGGTGTATAATGTATTCTCCACGCTGAGTGGTTAAAGCCATGAAAAAACATGACTAACCACCAGTAACATATTTTAACATATTACAACATTACAGACACCAGCAGAATGAATGGGCTTTTTACATCCCGATGATAAGATGATAAGTGAAATTAAGTCCCCCTCTTTAGTGTTGCAGAGGCTCTTCTCATGATTCAGCTGTCAGAATGGGTATCTGGTGACCTGCAAAGGCCAATGACACATTTCAAAGGGTCGAACGGGTGTGCTGCGGTGTCCGTGTGCCCTTCATGGCTTGTGTTGTGTGTGTCATCAGATTTAGCCAGACTGGCAGGGGGAAAGTTGTGGCTTAACATAGCGCCGGTGTAGGTCGCTTAGCACTGTTCCTGTCGCCATGGCAGCCAGAGGAGCTGCTGCCCACCTGTCTGTTTTGCTGCTACAGCACACCTCCCCGATACCAGCAGACACACGGACACACCTCCCCGATACCAGGGCTGATGAGAGAGAGGGATAGATTGAGAGAGAGAGATGGATAGATCGAGAGAGAGAGAGGGATACATCGAGAGAGAGAGGTATAGATCGAGAGAGAGAGAGAGAGAGAGGGTAGATTGAGAGAGAGAGAGGGATAGATCGAGAGAGAGCGGGATAGATAGAGCGAGGGAGAGATAGAGCGAGAGAGAGAGATGAATAGATCGAGAGAGAGAGGGATAGATCGAGAGGGAGAGAGAGAGAGATAGAGAGAGGGTAGATTGAGAGAGAGAGAGGGATAGATCGAGAGAGAGATGAATAGATCGAGAGAGATGGATAGATCGAGAGAGAGGGATAGATAGAGCGAAGGAGGGATAGATCGAGAGAGAGAGAGGGATAGATCGAGAGAGAGAGAGGGATAGATCGAGAGAGTGAGGGATACATCGAGAGAGAGAGGGATACATCGAGAGAGAGAGGGATAGATCGAGAGAGAGAGGGATAGATCGAGAGAGATATGGATAGATTGAGAGAGATATGGATAGATCGAGAGAGAGGGATAGATCGAGAGAGAGAGAGGGATAGATAGATCGAGAGAGATACAATGAGAGAGAGAGGGATAGATCGAGAGAGAGAGGGATAGATCGAGAGAGAGAGGGATAGATCGAGAGAGAGAGGGATAGATCGAGAGAGAGATGGAGAGAGAGAGAGAGAGGGATAGATCGAGAGAGAGAGGGATAGATCGAGAGAGAGAGGGATAGATCGAGAGAGAGAGGGATAGATCGAGAGAGAGATGGATAGATCGAGAGAGAGAGGGATACATCGAGAGAGAGAGAGAGGGATACATCGAGAGAGAGAGAGGGATAGATCGAGAGAGAGAGGGATAGATCGAGAGAGAGAGGGATAGATCGAGAGAGAGAGGGATAGATCGAGAGAGAGATGGATAGATCGAGAGAGAGAGGGATAGATAGAGCGAGGGAGGGATAGATCTCGAGAGAGAGAGAGAGAGAGAGAGAGAGAGAGAGAGAGAGAGAGAGAGAGAGAGAGAGAGAGAGAGAGAGATGGATGGATAGATTGAGAGAGAGATGGATAGATCAAGAGAGAGAGGTATAGATCGAGAGAGAGGGATAGATCGAGAGAGAGATGGATAGATCGAGAGAGAGAGATACATCGAGAGAGAGGGATAGATCGAGAGAGAGAGGGATAGATCGAGAGAGAGAGAGGGATAGATCGAGAGAGAGAGGGATACATCGAGAGAGAGAGGGATAGATCGAGAGAGGGGGATAGATCGAGAGAGAGAGGGTAGATCGAGAGAGAGAGAGGGATAGATCGAGAGAGAGAGGGATAGATCGAGAGAGGGATAGATCGAGAGAGAGATGGATAGATCGAGGGAGAGAGAGGGATAGATCGAGAGAGAGAGGGATAGATCGAGAGAGAGGGATAGATCGAGAGAGAGAGGGAGGAATAGATCGAGAGAGAGATGGATAGATCGAGGGATAGATCGAGAGAGGGGGATAGATCGAGAGAGGGGGATAGATCGAGAGAGAGAGGGATATATCGAGAGAGAGAGGGTAGATCGAGAGAGAGATGGATAGATTGAGAGAAAGAGAGGGATACATCGAGAGAGAGGGGTAGATCGAGAGAGAGAGAGGGGTAGATCGAGAGAGAGATGAATAGATCGAGATAGAGAGGGAGGGATAGATTGAGAGAGAGAGATGGATAGATCGAGGGATAGATCGAGAGATGGGGATAGATCGAGAGAGGGGGATAGATCGAGAGAGAGAGGGTAGATCGAGAGAGAGAGGGTAGATCGGAGAGAGATGGATAGATCGAGAGAAAGATGGATAGATCGAGAGAGAGAGGGATAGATCGAGAGAGAGAGAGAGAGAGAGAGAGAGAGAGAGAGAGAGAGAGGGGTAGATCGAGAGAGAGAGAGGGGGGTAGATCGAGAGAGAGGGGTAGATTGAGAGAGAGGGGTAGATCGAGAGAGAGGGGTAGATCGAGAGAGAGGGATAGATCGAGAGAGAGAGAGAGAGAGAGAGAGAGGGAGGGGTAGATCGAGAGAGAGAGGGAAAGATCGAGAGAGAGAGAGGGGTAGATCGAGAGAGAGGGATAGATTGAGAGAGAGAGGGGTAGATCGAGAGAGAGAGGGTAGATCGAGAGAAAGATGAATAGATCGAGGGAGAGGGATAGATCGAGAGAGAAAGATGGATAGATCGAGAGAAAGATGGATAGATCGAGAGAGAGAGGGGGGTAGATCGAGAGAGAGAGATGGATAGATCGAGAGAGAGAGAGGGGTAGAGAGAGAGAGAGGGATAGATCGAGAGAGAGAGGGTAGATCAAGAGAGAGGGATAGATCGAGAGAGAGGGATAGATCATGAGAGAAGGATAGATCGAGTTAGAGGGATAGAGAGAGAGAGAGAAGAGGGAGAACAGTGAGTTGTGAAACCACAAAACGTGATGCATTTTTCAATGCTGCCTGGCTTGGAGGGAGGGAGGGATATTGGGAGAGAGTAAATCTCAGTAAGACAAAAATAATGGTGTTCCAAAAAAGGTCCAGTTGCCAGGACCACAAATACAAATTCCATGTAGATACCGTTGCCCTAGAGCACACAAAAAACGATACCTAACTCAACCTTAACATCAGCACCACAGGTAACTTCCACAAAGCTGTGAACGATCTGAGAGACAAGGCAAGAAAGGCCTTCTATGCCATCAAAAGGAAGATACAATTTGACATACCAATTAGGATCTGGCTAAAAATACTTGAATCAGTTATAGAACCCATTGCCCTTTATGGTTGTGAGGCCTGGGATCTGCTCACCAACCAAAAATTCACAAAATGGGACAAACCACAAATTGAGACTCTGCAGGCAGAATTCAGCAAAAATATTCTAAGTGTACGTTGTAAACCCCCAAATAATGAATGCAGAGCAGAATTAGGTCAATACTCACTAATGATCAAAATCCAGAAAAGAGACGTTAAATTCTACAACCACCTAAAAGGAAGCGATTCCCAAACCTTCCATAATAAAGCCATCACCTACAGAGAGATGAACCTGGGGAAGAGTCCTCTAAGCAAGCTGGTCCTGGGGCTCTGTTCACAAACACAAACAGAGCCCCAGGACAGCAACACAATTAGACCCAACCATATCATGAGAAAACAAATAGATTATTACTAGACACATTGGAAAGAATTAACAAAAAAACAGAGCAAACTAGAATGCTATTTGGCCCTAAACAGAGAGTACACAGTGGCAGAATACCTGACCACTGTGACTGACCCAAAAACAAGGACAAGTTTGACTATGTACAGACTCAGTGAACATAGCCTTGCTATTGAGAAAGACCTGGCCCTCAAGAGAGCCCACAAAATGAGGTGGGAACTGAGCTGCACTAACCTGCCAAATGTATGATCATATTAGAGACACATATTTCCCACAGATTACACAGACCCACAAAGAATTCAAAAACAACACCACATTTTGATAAACTCCCATATCGACTGGGTGAAATACCACAGTGTGCCATCACAGCAGTAAGATTTGTGACCTGTTGCCACAAGAAAAGGCCAACCAGTGAAGAACAAACACCATTGTAAATACAACCTATATTTATGTTTATTTAGTTTCCCATTTGTATATTTAACTATTTGCACATAATATGACATTTGAAATGTCTCTATTCTTTTGAAACTTTTGTGAGTGTAAATATTTAATGTGAATGTTTATTGTTATTGTTTGTTTCACTTTTGTTTATTATCTACTTCACTTGCTTTGGCAATGTAAACATTCTGTATGTTTCCCATGCCAATAAAGCCCTTAAATTACATTTAGAGAAAGAGAGGGAAGGAGAGAGAGAGGGAGATTGAGGGAGGAAACATGCGGGAGGAAACTTCTTCCTGTTTCCTTGTTTGCTTCCTTTCTTCTCGCCTGCCTCTGCCCCCCTCTCCCTCGCTTTGAGTTCTCAATGCAGTTACGTGTGTTTGTACGTGCGGGTGGGTCGGCTAAGGAACGCAGCGTCTTCTAGGCTCCTTTTCCTCTGCTGGAATGAAAGCAGCAGAATAGACCAACTCGGCTAGCGACGGGGGGGTTGGACCAATCAGCAAACCAGCCAGTTTCACCACCACAGTTCCTTTCCTCCTCCTCCTCTTCAGACAGCTCATTCAGCTAATGAGAGGAGAGCTGGCGGTGATGGATGGTGTGATAACTATCAGTCAGCAGACAGACAGCTGCCTCAAAGGAAGGGGCAGAGGGCGAGAGAGAAAGGTGTGACTGGCCTGAGCATGCCTGTACTGACTTCAGGTATCATCACCTTTCACTAGCTACATCTATTCTTTTTCATTACTTAGTTTGGATGTAAACTAGGAGACCTAGTTAGTGCATCAAGGCTTGGCCTATGAAATAAAGTTACATATTCTCTCTATGTTTCACACAGGTGCTCTGCTGGGGGTGATTACAGTATTTGTTTCCTAGCAATGCATTTGCAGTGAAAGTCTGTCAGAGGAAGAATAGGTCAAGGGGTAGCCTAGTCTAACAGCAGGTCTAGGAGCAGATTTAGTGGTATTACTACCACCGCCCTCTTTCTTGACCGGCTGCCAAGTAAGTTCAAGCTTCAAAATCAAAACAAATTTTGCCTGATTTGATTAGATTTTTTTCTCGTTCATGCTCGCTGTCGACAAGACATCATTTTGTAGAATGCACAGTTACATTTAGACTAAAATTAAATGTCATAAATTATCCCCCAAAATCAACTGATGAATAAGAGATCTTTGTTGTGTTCTCTCTTTGACAGCCCAGGACCAAATCTATCCATCAGACTTCAGGACTTGTGAAAGATGCTTTTATTGGGACTTGTGAAAAAGGGTATTTTATTGGGACTTGTGAAAGATGCTTTTATTGGGACTTGTGAAAGATGCTTTTATTGGGACTTGTGAAAGATGCTTTTATTGGGACTTGTGAAAAAGGGTATTTTATTGGGACTTGTGAAAGATGCTTTTATTGGGACTTGTGAAAAAGGGTATGTTATTGGGACTTGTAAAAAGGGTATTTTATGGGACTTGTGAAAAATGGTCTTTTATTGGGACTTGTAAAAAAAGGGTATTTTATTGGGACTTGTGAAATATGCTTTTATTGGCACTTGTGAAAAAGGGTCTTTTATTGGGACTTGTGAAAAATGGTATTTTATTGGGACTTGTGAAAAAGGGTCTTTTATTGGGACTTGTGAAAAGGGTCTTTTATTGGGACTTGTGAAAAGGGTATTTTATTGGGACTTGTGAAAAAGGGTATTTTATGGGACTTGTGAAAAAGGGTATTTTATTGGGACTTGTGAAAAATTGTCTTTTATTGGGACTTGTGAAAAAGGGTATTTTATTGGGACTTGTGAAAATTGTCTTTTATTGGGACTTGTGAAAAAGGGTCTTTTATTGGGACTTGTGAAAAAGGGTCTTTTATTGGGACTTGTGAAAAAGGGTATTTTATTGGGACTTGTGAAAAAGGGTATTTTATTGGGACTTGTGAAAGGGGCTATTATTCTATCAGACTAAGTGTTGAATGTACTGTGGGATATTGTTCATCCTACGCCTCAGCAACTAACAGAGTTTAACGGAGACTCTTCCAGGCAGCACGGTAGATCCAAATGAAAGATATTTGAGCGTCTGAAACTCAGGAAGAGTTGGCGGGCAGCGAGGCAGTATGCCACCTTACCCTGTCCCTACTAATTTCCAATGGATCTCCTTTCTCTAGTGAACACAGTGGACTTACACTGAGTTAAACTACCTTGCATTATCCTGCACAGTCTCTCTTATGAGCCTGTCCACATTAGGCCATAGTCACTGAACTGAGAACAGTGTGTATACCTTGATCCATGTAGAGAGCATGCAGACCGAGACAAAGCTCAAAGAGTACAGAGCCCCGGCATAATCCATCAGTACCACAGAACAAGACAGAGCAGCTTCAGGTAATGCATTAGTCTGTCTTAGCTGGGTTGTGCCCTGCATGGCCAGTCCAGTCCTCCCCAACCACCTCCACTATATTATACCATTCCCCTGCTGCTCGTCTCATTCAGCAGCTCTAAATCATTTATAGAGCCAGTCAAAGAGGAGGAGACGTTGTTAATCTGATACTACCTAGGTTAGGAGGGGACTCCGTAGGAGAAGAGACCCTCTCTGGTTGTCATCGCCAGGCTGTTCGAGCCGGGGGATGTAGGGTGGTGGTGGGTGTGGGGGCTCTGTTTCCACCCATCTGTGCAAGGATCCGGATATTTAGCACCCAAAGGCCTGACCTTTTAGAGAGACACGGTGCTGAGAGCTCCACCACAGGGATGTGATGGGACTGGCACATTGTATTCACACCACTGAGGTGAAACAGTAGACAAGCAGCAGGATTACCATCGGTCACATTTCAGAATAAAATCACATGCAGAATTACAACTGAGAGTTACTGCTATTCCAGGGAGTAATCCGTTTCTATTGATAAAAAAACGTATCTGTAATGTTTTTCTCTGTGAAAATACCATCACAATCCACATGCAGTAGACTGAATGACTCCAGAAATGCATTGAAGTATCGAAAGAAGGATTTGTCTTGGTCTCCTGCCAAGATGAGAATTAATCACAATTTGTCATAAAATGCAATTAATTTGGTTGGAAGCACGTGGCTTTGAAAGGCTTTGAAAGGGAATGGTTGAGAGCACACACAGACCAGACACCTTTCCTCACAAACTCATTGGTCTGTTAGCTTAATGACAAAAATGTGTCATTCACAGGAACTACTTTTTGGGGGGCATCCAACTGCTTAATCTTAATAGGCCTACATATAGGCAGTTGATTGATGCATGTATTAGTGCATAGACCAATCAGATAGGATCATATTCCATAACCCTGCAGTGTAATGCCAGCAGGCTCTTCCATCCATGGCTTAGCTTACCTTGGTGAGGCATTTGTGTGCTGTACATTTCATACAGGACAGGTATCCTGCTGTTTAGAAGGAATGGCATGTGTAAATGGAGTTTAGATGGCTGGAAGGACCTGATTAGACCTTTAACTCCACCAAGGGGGGTCCCTGATGGAGAATGTGCCATTTCACCCAGAGAGAAGCGGTCACCGGAAGAGTACAGCCAGGACCTCTCTCTTGCCCCCTGCTACGCCGGTCCGCAGTCACCACCACAAGCTGGTGCAACGTCCTTGACATGACAGCCCGTTCTACCGCAGTCAAAGTGGAAACTGAAGTGGAATAGAGATATGGCCCTGTAGTAATTGCCCGCAATGACCTTAACTGTTGGGCTTATACTGGAAGATTCATTAGAGGCCAGAAACAGGTTGCCTGCGACGAATAACTCTTGAGTTGTGCGCTAGGCTAAATGGTAGCCATGCCTAGCCTAGGCTATACCTGACTTTCGTTAGTACAGTGTCTTCCTGTCTACCATTGTCCCTGAGATCAGAACTTTAAATAATACATTACTGTCAGTACCTCTCCGTGTTGTGTCAGACCTAATCATCATTCAAAAGAAGACAGAGTTGAAGAGCCGTAGGCGTTGGAGGGAGGCAGGGATAAGACACAGATGTAACTACTTACTGGGACTAATATGTGGTAGTGCTGGATATCAGCCCCCTAATGGCTGCAGTAGACAGGTGCCCCCACTATGATACTGCTGGACATCAGCCCCCTAATGGATGCAGTAGATAGGAGGACCCACTACGGTACTGCTGGACATAAGCCCCCTAATGGCTGCAGTAGACAGGTGCCCCCACTACGGTATTGCTGGACATCAGCCCTAATGGCTGCAGTAGGCAGGAGGACCCACTATGGTACTGCTGGATATCACCCCCCTAATGGCTGCAGTAGACAGGAGGACCCACTACGGTACTGCTGGACATCAGCCCCCTAATGGCTGCAGTAGACAGGAGGACCCACTACAGTACTGTTGGATATCACCCCCCTAATGGCTGCAGTAGACAGGAGGACCCACTACGGTACTGCTGGACATCAGCCCCCTAATGGCTGCAGTAGACAGGAGGACCCACTACGGTACTGCTGGACATCAGCCCCCTGATGGCTGCAGTAGACAGGAGGCCCCACTACGGTACTGCTGGACATCAGCCCCCTAATGGCTGCAGTAGAAAGGACGGCTTGTAGATGTCAGAGCCTTCTGTTTGACCATTACTGTAGGTATTCAGGATGTCACCACCAACTTCCAAAGCTCACTCAGCCAAGAACCCCTATTACACCCATGTCCTGTAGACATCTCTCTCACCCACTGATCGCTTCTTCCTCAAGGGCTGTATGGAACAACGCCGACTGATAGTGTTGATGCAGGTTCTTTCTTCAGAGTATAGGCTATGCTAGGCAGTCTGAAGGGAACTGAGGATCCACTACGTTAGAGCAGATATCTGAGGAGTTTTGATTAGAGGTCGACCGATTATGGTTTTTCAACGCCGATACCGATTATTGGAGGACCAAAAAAAAAGCCGATACCGATTAATCGGACGATTTAAAAAAAATGTATTTGTAATAATGACAATTACAACAATACTGAATGAACACTTATTTTAACTTAATATAATACATCAATAAAAATCAATTTAGCGTCAAATAAATAATGAAACATGTTCAATTATGTTTAAATAATGCAAAAACAAAGTGTTGGAGAAGTAAATGTGCAATATGTGCCATGTAAAAAAGCTAACGTTTGAGTTCCTTGCTCAGATCATGAGAACATATGAAAGTTGGTGGTTCCTTTTAACATGAGACTTCAATATTCCAAGTTAAGAGGTTTTATGCTGTAGTTAATATAGTATTTATAGGACTATTTCTCTCTATACCATTTGTATTTCATATACCTTTGACTATTGGATGTTCTTACAGGCACTTTAGTATTGCCAGTGTAACAGTATAGTTTCCGTCCCTCTCCTCGCCCCTACCTGGGCTCGAACCAGGAACACATCGACAACAGCCACACTAGAAGCAGCGTTACCCATCGCTCCACAAAAGCCGCGGCCCTTGCAGAGCAAGGGGAATAACTACTCCAAGTCTCAGAGCGAGTGATGTTTGAAACGCTATTAGCGCACACCCAGCTAACTAGCTAGCCATTTCACATCGGTTACACCAGCCATTAGGCTGATAGGCTTGAAGTCATAAACAGCGCTGTGCTTGCGAAGAGCTGCTGGCAAAACGCACAAAAGTGCTGTTTGAATGAATGCTTACGAGCCTGCTGCTGCCTACCATTGCTCAGTCAGACTGCTCTATCAAATATCAAATCACAGACTAAATTATAACATAATAACACAGAAATACAAGCCTTTGGTCATTTATATGGTCTAATCCGGAAACTATCATTTCGAAAACAAAATGTTTATTATTTCAGTGAAATACGGAACTGTTTGGTATTTTATCTAACGGGTGGCAACCCTAAGTCTAAACATTCCTGTTACAATGTACAACCTTCAATGTTCTGTCATAATTACATACAATTCTGGCAAATTAGTTCGCACAGAGCCAGGCTGCCCAAACTGTTGCATATACCCTGACTCTGCGTGCAATGAACGCAAGAGACGTGACACAATTTCACCTGGTTAATATTGCCTGCTAACCTGGATTTCTTTTAGCTAAATATGCAGGTTTAAAAATATATACTTCTGTGTATTGATTTTAAGAAAGGCATTGGTGTTTATGGTTAGGTACAGTCGTGGAACAATTGTGCTTTTTTCGCAAATGCGCTTTTGTTAAATCATCCCCCTACGTTGCATCGATTATATGCAACACAACGACACGCTAGATTAACTAGTAATATCATCAACCATGTGTAGTTATAACTAGTGATTATGATTGATTGATTGTTTTTTACAAGATAAGTTTAATGCTAGCTAGCAACTTACCTTGGCTTCTTACTGCATTCGCGTAACAGGCAGGATCCTCGTGGAGTGCAATGAGAGGCAGGTGGTTAGAGCGTTGGACTAGTTAACCGTAAGGTTGCAAGATTGAATCCCAGAGCTGACAAGGTAAACAGCTGTCGTTCTGCCCCTGAACAAGGCAGTTAACCCACCGTTCCTAGGCCGTCATTGAAAATAAGAATGTGTTCTTAACTGACTTGCCTAGTTAAATAAAGGTGTAAAAATCGGGGTCCAGAAATACCGATTTCCGATTGTTATGAAAACTTGAAATCGTCCCTAATTAATCGTCCGACCTCTAGTTTTGATAGCAAACTGTCCTTCTGTATCTGCCTGGTTATTGTGTCTCCTATGTAGAACGGTTTACCATACTGTCTGCATCTGTTTGACATTTCAAAGGACATTTACAGAGTGGGAGGCATTTCCTTTGTGTCTGTGTAGGGGCAAATGCTGTCAGCTCTTTAAACACTTGATGGTTTCAGGGGGTAGGAACCTACAGTCACCGAAATAACATGAGTTTTTTACAATCATGGCAGGCAACCTTCTTGGAGCAGCATGCACCAGCATTTCTGGTCATGGGGTTGTTGGATCAAAGTGTGTTGGTGTTAATCTAACCGTTTTTAGGGAATTGATCTTATTAAATGTCTTTGGACAGTACTAGGCTAATTTGAGGAGATCTCCTGACAAGGTTGGAGTTTCTAGCTCACAGCTGTTCTGTTGGGACTGGGAGGTACAGCATCTAACTGTTTCTACAGCCAAATGGTCTGCTTTCAGTAGGCCAGCTATCGCCAACAATGTGTGTGAGACTTGAACAGCTGTGTCTCAGCACTGTTCTTTCAACCTTTGAATTCCTGCGGCGCTTCAGTCAATCCTTGGGTTTCAAAACAAACCCCCTCTCACAGGGCAGGGCACTCCAAAATAGAGGGACAGATATTTTCTACCTCGATTTCTTGGTCACTATCAAACGGTAGACGGGGAAACCTGTGAAGAAGATTTATGATAGTGGCCGTGGCACTCGGCACGACTTTGGTTTTAGTGTCAACCCTCCCATCCTCCCACCCTCCCTTTCTTCTTCCCCCAATTCTAACTGTCCCCATACCCATAATGCACCACTTTAGATGACTGCTTTTGGGAATCACTGGTCAAGTGATTCCCAAAAGACGTAATCATGGTCAAGCCCTTGATTTCTTTCATGTTGGTGCATTAGTCGATTTTCCTCAGGGACTGCCAGAGCGCAAGAGAGAGCAAGTCCACAGCTGTAGAAACTATTTCCATATTTAGACTGAGAGATATGTGCAGCAGGCCAGGGCTGCTATCGGACAGTACAGAGGAGGAGGATGTTTTCTCTCTGACGTCCTGTTAAAACTAAGACGACAGGGCCCCTGAAAAAAGCGCGATTCGCTTTCATATGTGCCGAGCACTCTGCAATATAACATGGTGGTATTGATGTTGTGAAATGAATACCTCGCTTCTATATTTAGGTGGATATGAATTATCTTGACTATTCCTCACCATGCTATTTATGCCCTGACTGCAGTGTGACCCTGGCAGCGTCCCTTGAAGACAGGTGGCTTTACTGGCCCCTAGTGGTGGTGCAGGACCAGTGAACCCACTTTAGCTGGCCCTAACCTCTCCTCCTGTCCCCCTCCATCCATGTGTGGAGTCGTGACTGAGGAATTGAGGAGAGAGGGAGGGAAAGAAGGAGGGAGGGAGTGGGGAGCAGGCCATGCATTTTGTGGAGCTGCTGCGTGCGTACCTCTGAGCTCTCCTCAGCAGCCTGAGACACGGCTCACAGAACACAGCCCAAGGACACAGCAGCCTGGCCAGCCCCATCGCCCCGTAGATGAATTGCCCTCTCGGCTCATTGGGAAATGGTCACCTGAGAAAGCCGAGTAATATCCCTAACTGTGTCTTCGCACAGGCCAGACTGGAGAGCTCAGCATCGAAAAAGCCTTTTTCATTTGATTACAGAACAAGCCGTCTTCACTGATCCACTCTCAAGCAGACCCTGATTGCTGCATGTGGATAAGACGGTGCTGGACCTCTGCCACATGTCTCCTTGTCTACTCTGCAGTCACCGATATGTGAGGTGACCAGGGCCAAGCTCACTTCCTGTCTTTACCTCTCCCTCCCTCATCATCCTCTCTGTTTGCTGCAGCATGTTAATCCAGTTGGAGGAAGGAGCCTGCTACCTGCTCAACCTGCCATCACTGATGAGGCGTCCTGATGAAACTAGTTTGCTCCTGATTTGTCACACCACACTCCGTCATCGTAACTCAATGGCTGCTTTGCTCAAAATCAGTGTTAGACGAGATGTGTATGATGAAGGATGTGGCGACAATGTCATTAAGATTCCTTACTGTAATAGCCAGCCTAGTGGCACGATATCTGCCTGGATACAGTGAGCTCCAGGCTGGCTGTGTCCAATATAACCCATTGATCCATTGGCTCTTCAGGTAATAATAATAACTGGTAACTGCTGCTAAGATGGTGGTAATGGGGGATTTGAAGTGCTTCTGTTCTCTCTCTGCCAGGTCAAAGTCACGGCACTGTATTGTGTTGTGTTAGGCTGTGTAAAGAACAGAACATGTGACACGGAATAGCCTGGCAGCAAACTTACACAAGGTATTGAAATAGGAGAAGCATGCGTCTCATTGTTCCACTGCAATGGGATACGGCCTCGGAAACCCAGAAGTGCTGACTAACCCTTTGGAGCTCTTGCTGATCCTTCATCTCTTCCAACGTTTAGTAACCACCTCTCTTACACTCTCACTCTCTCTCTCTCGCTCTCTCTCTCGCTCAACTCTCCTCATACCATCTCTTCCAATGTTTAGTAACCAGCTCTCTCACTCTCACTTTCTCTCTCTCGCTCAACTCTCCCCATACCATCTCTTCCAATGTTTAGTAACCAGCTCTCTCTCACTCTCACTCTCTCTCTCTCTCTCACTCTCTCTCTCACTCTCTCTCTCTCTCTCTCTCTCTCAGTCTCACTCTCTCTCTCACTCTCACTCACTCGCTCAACTCTCCCCATACCATCTCTTCCAATGTTTAGTAACCAGCTCTCTCTCTCTCTCTCTCTCTCTCTCTCTCTCTCTCTCTCTCTCTCTCTCTCTCTCTCTCTCTCTCTCTCTCTCTCTCTCTCGCTCAACTCTCCCCATACCATCTCTTCCAATGTTTAGTAACCAGCTCTCTCTCACTCTCTCTCTCGCTCAACTCTCCCCATACCATCTCTTCCAACGTTTAGTAACCAGCTCTCTCTCACTCTCTCTCTCACTCAACTCTCCCCATACCATCTCTTCCAACGTTTAGTAACCAGCTCTTTTACACTCTCACTCTCTCTCTCGCTCTCTCTCTCGCTCAACTCTCCCCATACCATCTCTTCCAACGTTTAGTAACCAGCTCTCTCACTCTCACTTTCTCTCTCTCGCTCAACTCTCCCCATACCATCTCTTCCAATGTTTAGTAACCAGCTCTCTCTCACTCTCACTCTCTCTCTCTCTCTCTCTCGCTCAACTCTCCCCATACCATCTCTTCCAACGTTTAGTAACCAGCTCTCTCTCTCTCTCTCTCTCTCTCTCTCTCTCTCTCTCTCTCTCTCTCTCTCTCTCTCTCTCTCTCTCTCTCTCTCTCTCTCTCGCTCAACTCTCCCCATACCATCTCTTCCAACGTTTAGTAACCAGCTCTCTCACTCTCACTTTCTCTCTCTCGCTCAACTCTCCCCATACCATCTCTTCCAATGTTTAGTAACCAGCTCTCTCTCACTCTCACTCTCTCTCTCTCTCTCGCTCAACTCTCCCCATACCATATCTTCCAATGTTTAGTAACCAGCTCTCTCTCACTCTCACTCTCTCTCTCTCTCTCTCTCTCGCTCAACTCTCCCCATACCATCTCTTCCAACGTTTAGTAACCAGCTCTCTCTCTCACTCTCACTCTCTCTCTCACTCTCACCCTCTCTCTCAACTCTCCCCATACCATCTCTTCCAGTTTTTAGTAACCACTCTCTCTCTCTCTCTCTCTCTCTCTCTCTCTCTCTCTCTCGCTCAACTCTCCCCATACTATCTCTTCCAACGTTTGGTAACCAGCTCTCTCCCTCCCCATACTATTTCTTCCAACGTTTGGTGACCAGCTCTCTCTCTCTCCCCATACTGTCTCTTCCAACGTTTGGTAACCAGCTCTCTCTCTCTCCCCATACGTCTCTTCCAACGTTTGGTGACCAGCTCTCTCTCTCCCCATACGTCTCTTCCAACGTTTGGTAACCATTTCTCTCTCTCTCCCCGTACATCTCTTCCAATGTTTGATGACCAGCTCTCTCTCTCTCCCCCCATACCGTCTCTTCCAACATTTGGTAACCAGCTCTCTCTCTCTCCCCCCATACCGTCTCTTCCAACGTTTGGTAACCATTTCTCTCTCTCTCCCCGTACATCTCTTCCAATGTTTGATGACCAGCTCTCTCTCTCTCCCCATACGTCTCTTCCAACGTTTGGTGACCAGCTCTCTCTCTCTCCCCATACCATCTCTTCCAACATTTGGTAACCAGCTCTCTCTCTCTCCCCATACCGTCTCTTCCAACATTTGGTGACCAGCTCTCTCTCTCTCTCTCTCCCCATAC
The DNA here is from genome assembly GCF_023373465.1 of Oncorhynchus keta. NCBI lineage: Eukaryota > Metazoa > Chordata > Actinopteri > Salmoniformes > Salmonidae > Oncorhynchus > Oncorhynchus keta. Next base: position 27,164,937 of record NC_068450.1, read on the forward strand.
CATCTCTTCCAACATTTGGTAACCAGCTCTCTCTCTCTCCCCATACCGTCTCTTCCAACGTTTGGTAACCAGTTCTCTCTCCCCATACCGTCTCTTCCAACGTTTGGTAACCAGTTCTCTCTCCCCATACCGTCTCTTCCAATGTTTGGTAACCAGTTCTCTCTCCCCATACCGTCTCTTCCAACGTTTGGTAACCAGTTCTCTCTCCCCATACCGTCTCTTCCAACGTTTGGTAACCAGTTCTCTCTCCCCATACCGTCTCTTCCAACGTTTGGTAACCAGTTCTCTCTCCCCATACCGTCTCTTCCAATGTTTGGTAACCAGTTCTCTCTCCCCATACCGTCTCTTCCAACGTTTGGTAACCAGTTCTCTCTCCCCATACCGTCTCTTCCAACGTTTGGTAACCAGTTCTCTCTCCCCATACCATCTCTTCCAACGTTTGGTAACCAGTTCTCTCTCCCCATACCGTCTCTTCCAACGTTTGGTAACCAGTTCTCTCTCCCCATACCGTCTCTTCCAACGTTTGGTAACCAGTTCTCTCTCCCCATACCGTCTCTTCCAATGTTTGGTAACCAGTTCTCTCTCCCCATACCGTCTCTTCCAACGTTTGGTAACCAGCTCTCTCTCCCTGTACGTCTCTTCCAAAGTTTGGTAACCAGCTCTATCTCTCTCCCCATACCATCTCTTCCAACGTTTGGTAACCAGTTCTCTCTCCCCATACTGTCTCTTCCAACGTTTGGTAACCAGCTCTCTCTCCCCATACCGTCTCTTCCAACGTTTGGTAACCAGCTCTCTCTCTCTCTTCCCATACCGTCTCTTCCAACGTTTGGTAACCAGCTCTCTCTCCCCGTACGTCTCTTCCAAAGTTTGGTAACCAGCTCTATCTCTCTCCCCATACCATCTCTTCCAACGTTTGGTAACCAGTTCTCTCTCCCCATACTGTCTCTTCCAACGTTTGGTAACCAGCTCTCTCTCCCCATACCGTCTTCCAAAGTTTGGTAACCAGCTCTATCTATCTCCCCATACCATCTCTTCCAATGTTTGGTAACCAGCTCTCTAACTCTCCCCGTATGTCTCTTTCAACATTTAGTAACCAGCAACTCTTCCTCCCACCCAGTCTTCCTCCCACCCAGTCTTCCTCCCACCCACTCTTCCTCCCACCCAGTCTTCCTCCCATCCAGTCTTCTCCCCATATGGTGTATCTGCATAGTCAGTGAAATTCCCTGGCATCTTGAGAAGCCATTTTCTGATTTGACCGACTGCCATCCATTTGAAGGAGCAGATAAGGTTTGTATTGGTTACAGTTAGGCAGGCACTCTGGCTGGAGAAAGCCATTTGATTGGAATTAAGGCTGGGGGTTCCATGATTACTGATTTGGTGCACTGCTGAGGCTGCTGCCTCATGCAGGCAGGCATTACCTTTTGGATAATTTAAGTCTGGGTTGTCGTTTTAGCATCATGTCGCCACCAAACATTCAGCTGATTTAACAGCAGGGAATCAGAAATTAACATATATCTGTGGTAAGCAAAGCAATAGTCTAGGTAGCTGTTTGTGTTTCTACCTGGGAATGCAAATAAGAACTGATTGTCGGTGATCATTAGATATCATTGCTAATGGACCATCCCCCTGGTCGCTCCAGTCTCCATCTCATTACCCTGTTGGAAGGTCTGGCGCTGCAGAGCCCGACAGCACTTGACAAAGCACCTCTCTCATAGGACGGGAATGTAGTCCCTTCAAGAGACGCCAGAGGAGAGCAATCCCAAATGAATATGAAGACAGGAAGACACTCTTTCTCTTATTCTTCTTGCAGTTTGTCTTTTAAAAGTCGTCAGTATTACTTTGACCACATCTGAGCTCTGTTTCACAGACTTAGTTGCAAGGGATAGTGGGACAGGATTTGGCATGTTTCAAAAAAAAGGTACATGAACAGTGGATGATATATCTGTTGGTATTACTTCCTATTGCATATGTGACATTTCTCGACCTATATGATTTCCCTGCCTATGCGGCATACACAACATTGTGGGATCTATGCGTAACAGTGTTATATTGCAGTCTAAGTTAAGACATTCATGGGGGCGTCACTTAATATGCCTTTTGATAATTGATTATCAGATATTGGTTACATGTTCTTCCCAGTGTTACTGAATATCATGTGACCTCCCTACGAGGACCTCGGGCTCCAAGTCGGTCAGTTGTTTTTTCCTGTTAATAGTTACACCCTCCTATTGTATTAATCAGTGAGTGTCTGCAGCAGGGGTGTCTCTTCTGCAGTGGTCGGCTTTTGTGTATCTACAGGCAGTGTAGTTAATCAGGAAGCATCACCAGCCATCTGAGAGCGAGGAGCAGTGAGAAGTGTGGTGGAGTCCTGAGATTCTAAACAGGTGTAAGCTGGTCCGGTATAGTAGTGGGTGTAGGATCAGGGTCAGAACAGGCTTGGAGGAAGCTTTCTCAGAATGAGCTATAAACCAAAAGCTCTGGAATGATCAACAGTGCCAGTTATGTTGTAATAATACTCAAAATTGAGATTTAGGCTAGGATATTTCCACTGTCTGTAACTAATGTAAATTACAAGGACGTGACAAACAAACAGTAAGTTGCACAATGTAAATATAGACCCATCCCTCTCCGGTCATCACAAACTAACTGCAATGTTCAGACGAGACTGGGAGGACTGAGACTTGTTAACCCTTGTCATCTCTTGCCCTTACTGAACTGAAAAGGTTCTCCATCATTCTCTCCAATCTCGTTAAGGACTTACAAACAGGGCCTTAAGGGCTGTAGAAATCAAGTGATGTCACTTAAAGGTAATGAGTCCGAAATAATTGCTGTCTTGTCTCAGATGACACGTGTGACAGGAAGAACTCCGCTGCCAGAGGTTGGTGGGTGTACATTTGATCACCCTGTTGCAGGAGAACTTTACTGGTAAGCAGGACATTTTTAACTTGGCGTATATTTGAGGTTTAAAAAGGCTTCTGAAATGTGTCATTTTCATTTAGAGTTTTCAGACTTGATTTTCCCTTGTGAAAAATGTATCAACCCCTACAAAAATGTCCATTCATTATAATCCACATAATTCACATTTCCTGTTGCTGCGTATTATTTTCCAGTTGGAGCAAACCCTGACTGACACATTACCTATAATGTACTGTATCAAAGCAGGTCTGTTTGAGTTGTTGGACGGTTTTACCACCAACTGCTAATTGATAATGACACTGTTATAATATAATAATAATAATATAATAATAATAATAATAATAATAATAATAAATATAATAATAATAATAATATAATAATAATAAATAATAATAATAATAATAATAATAATAATAATAATAATAATAATATAATATATAATATAATAATAATATAATATAATAATAATATAATAATAATAATAATAATAATAATATAATAATAATAATAATAATAATAATAATAATAATAATAATATATAATGATACACTGATTTACAGACGATAGCTGTTTTCCGTCCAATACCCTGCCCTGCACCGTAAACACTGTCGCTAGCCGGCTACTACCCAGTACTCTTACCTGCACCGTAGACACTGTCGCTAGCCGGCTACTACCCAGTACTCTTACCTGCACCGTAGACACTGTCGCTAGCCGGCTACTACCCAGTACTCTTACCTGCACCGTAGACACTGTCGCTAGCCGGCTACTACCCAGTACTCTTACCTGCACCGTAGACACTGTCGCTAGCCGGCTACTACCCAGTACTCTTACCTGCACCGTAAACACTGTCGCTAGCCGGCTACTACCCAGTACTCTTACCTGCACCGTAGACACTGTCGCTAGCCGGCTACTACCCAGTACTCTTACCTGCACCGTAGACACTGTCGCTAGCCGGCTACTACCCAGTACTCTTACCTGCACCGTAGACACTGTCGCTAGCCGGCTACTACCCAGTACTCTTACCTGCACCGTAAACACTGTCGCTAGCCGGCTACTACCCAGTACTCTTACCTGCACCGTAAACACTGTCGCTAGCCGGCTACTACCCAGTACTCTTACCTGCACCGTAGACACTGTCGCTAGCCGGCTACCACCCGGTACTCTTACCTGCACCGTAGACACTGTCGCTAGCCGGCTACCCCCCGGTACTCTTACCTGCACCGTAGACACTGTCGCTAGCCGGCTAACACCCAGTTCTCTTACCTGCACCGTAGACACTGTCGCTAGCCGGCTACCACCCAGTTCTCTTACCTGTACCGTAGACACTGTCGCTAGCCGGCTACCACCCGGTACTCTACCCTGCACCGTAGACACTGTCACTAGCCAGCTACCACCCAGTACTCTACCATGCACCGTAGACAGTCACCAGCCGGCTACCACCCAGCACTCTACCCTGCACCGTAGACACTGTCACTAGCCGGCTACCACCCAGTACTCTACCCTGCACCGTAGACACTGTCACTAGCCGGCTACCACCCAGTACTCTATCCTGCACCGTAGACACTGTCACTAGCCGGCTACCACCCGGTACTCTACCCAGCACCGTAGACACTGTCACTAGCCGGCTACCACCCGGTACTCTAACCCTCACACTGGAGACTGCTGCCCTATGTACTGTACATAGTTATTGATCACTGGTTATTGATCACTGAATAATGTTTACATGATGTTTATTCTTCTTAAATATTTGTTGTAGTTAGTAACAGATATGATTAGCATTTCTGCATCATTATTTTGTTGAAATTTAATTAGATCTCTGAGAAATTAAGCTAATTGGTTCCTCACTTTATATGTACATAGGTCATTCTATATACAGTTGGAGTCAGAGGTTTACATACACTTAGGTTGGAGTCATTAAAACGTCACAAATGTCTTGTTAACAAACTATAGTTTTGGCAAGTCGTTTAGGACATCACCTTTGTGGATGACAGTTACTAAAGATAAGAACTGTCCTGAAGGCAACTCAATCTACAGTTACTAGAGATAAGAACTATCCTGAAGGCAACTCAATCCACAGTTACTAGAGATAAGAACTATCCCTAGAGGCATCTCAATCTACAGTTACTAGAGATAAGAACTATCCCTGGAGGCAACTCAATCTACAGTTACTAGAGATAAGAACTATCCCTGGACGCAACTCAATCTACAGTTACTAGAGATAAGAACTATCCTCAAAGCAACTCAATCTACAGTTACTAGAGATAAGAACTATCCCTGGACGCAACTCAATCTACAGTTACTAGAGATAAGAACTATCCCTGGAGGCATCTCAATCTACAGTTACTAGAGATAAGAACTATCCCTGGAGGCAACTCAATCTACAGTTACTAGAGATAAGAACTATCCCTGGAGGCATCTCAATCCACAGTTACTAGAGATAAGAACTATCCCTGAACGCAACTCAATCTACAGTTACTAGAGATAAGAACTATCCCTGGAGGCATCTCAATCTACAGTTACTAGAGATAAGAACTATCCCTGGAGGCAACTCAATCTACAGTTACTAGAGATAAGAACTATCCCTGGACGCAACTCAATCTACAGTTACTAGAGATAAGAACTATCCCTGGAGGCAACTCAATCTACAGTTACTAGAGATAAGAACTATCCCTGGACGCAACTCAATCTACAGTTACTAGAGATAAGAACTATCCCTGGACGCAACTCAATCTACAGTTACTAGAGATAAGAACTGTCCCCGGAGGCAACTCAATCTGCAGTTACTAGAGATAATAACTATCCTCAAAGCAACTCAATCTGCAGTTACTAGAGATAATAACTATCCTCAAAGCAACTCAATCTACAGTTACTAGAGATAATAACTATCCCTCGAGACAACAATCTACAGTTACTAGAGATAAGAACTATCCTGAAGGCAACTCAATCTACAGTTACTAGAGATAAGAACTTTCCTGAAGGCAACTCAATCCACAGTTACTATTTATAAGAACTATCCCTGGAGGCAACTCAATCTACAGTTACTAGAGATAAGAACTTTCCTGGAGGCAACTCAATCTACAGTTACTAGAGATAAGAACTATCCTGGAAGCAACTCAATCTATAGTTACTAGAGATAAGAACTATCCCTGGAGGCAACTCAATCTACAGTTACTAGAGTTAAGAACTATCCCTGGAGGCAACTCAAATCTACAGCATCAGATATTTGAGTTACTATAGAGAATTGTATTCATGTTCCTACTTCAACCCCTTGCACTGGTCTTCTATTTTATATTCCCTTCTTATGCATAGATCTCTCCCTGAATGAACCGGCAGACTATCAAAGCCATTTTTGTAAGTACTGAATCCGCTTTCCAATCAGATCCCATTTCTTTCCTACCTAGTGGAGGGAGAGTGTGTGCCTGAGAGTGCAGTGCTTTTCTCCCTCCATCTCAGCGCCGCCCGCCTTTTCTTCCACGGGCCGTAGACGTCCTTGAGGCACACTTAATACGAACACTCAGATTTAGTTTGACTGCTAATCTGGAGGAATTAAGAGGGATTTAAAGGGACGTGGAGGCTGTAGTGTTTGGTGACTGCTGAGGGCACCCAAGGAACACACGGTTCCTGTAATAACTTCTCTAGGTCAGAGCACAACTAATATTGGGTCGTCTGTCCGAATCGGATTATGTTACTGTCAGCTTGTGACTGTCAGTCAGGGGTTGGATAGAGGACAGATTATGGTACTATCAGTGTGACTGTCAGTGAGGGGTTGGATAGAGGACAGATTATGTTACTATCAGAGTGTGACTGTCAGTGAGGGGTTGGATAGAGGACAGATTATGTTATTATCAGTGTGACTGTCAATGAGGGGTTGAATAGAGGACAGATTATGTTATTATCAGTGTGACTGTCAGTGAGGGGTTGGATAGAGGACAGATTATGTTACTGTCAGAGTGTGACTGTCAGTGAGGGGTTGGATAGAGGACAGATTATGTTATTATCAGTGTGACTGTCAATCAGGGGTTTGATAGAGGACAGATTATGTTACTGTCAGTGTGGGGTTGGATAGAGGACAGATTATGTTTCTGTCAGAGTGTGACTGTCAGTCAGGGGTTTGATAGAGGTTAGATTATGTTTCTGTCAGAGTGTGACTGTCATTGAGGGGTTGGATAGAGGACAGATTGTTACTATCAGAGTGTGACTGTCAGTGAGGGGTTAGATAGAGGTTAGATGAATGTTAAGGGATCTATTCTACAAGAGTTAGCAGAGGCCAGACGAAGGGCCCCCAATCCAAACACTGCAATGGTTCTAATCCACATTTAATCTCAACAATGTATAAATAAACAGGGTTAAGAAGGTTTCCAAGACAATAGCCCCCAGTTCTACATTGTGAACAAACACAAGAAAACACACAAAGCAATGGACAGTTTTGCAAGTGGAACCACAATAGAACTCGCTGAGTCTTGAAAAGCCAACTGTACTGTATTCTTTCGCAAGAAGGACACAACCCAATACATTCTCACTTGTTTTATTTACTTGGCCCTGCAATGAAATGGCCAACCGAACACTTCCCAAAAAATAATAGGCCTTTCTTTATTTTCCTGGAGGCTTCTCCTTGGGTTCTCAAACAGGAGCTCAATAAGATGCATATCTAATTGCACCAATCGTCCTGCTGCTTCATGGGAGATTAAATGTGCGCTGAAAGTGAGCCAATGTCTGATGGGAGCGAGAGGGGCACTCAATCAATCAATCAATTGTAGGCCATAAGGACATAAAATGGCAAAACAAAGTAGCAAACTGCCCACTGGACCTATGGGGAATACTTGTATCAGTCCTACTGGATGATCACCATGGCAGGAACGTCAGTAATTGACTGTATATTACATGGCTGTCTCCGATCCCCCTTTAACTAGTCTACTTCTAATAATCGACCGTCAGCAGTTCATTGATATTTCCTGTTGGGGGAATGAATGGTTAGAGAGGAGACATCCTTCTTTCAGAGAGGCTTTACATGAAGAACAAATCTAATAGTGAAGGACGACAGAGATTGAGGAGTATTATAGAAATGGCTTTCTGTTTGTTGTGGATTTGAAGATGACATTGGTTAGAACCTATCTAATCCATTCATGTACAGTATCAATACAAGTGTATCTCTGTGTATGTGTGTCTGTCAATCTTCCTATCTGTCTAGCTGTCTATGTGTCTATTTCCAGAGAGGACAGGCTGAATAGAGTAGAACCCATCTGCATTTGGTATGGCCACAATATAAACCCTGGCTGGCCCGTCACAAGCAGCTTGATGACAGCATTTATCTATACAGTACCTTCAGAAGGTATTCATATCCACAATTTGTTGTATTACAGCCTGAATCCAACATTTATTCAAACAGTTTCCTCTCACAAATCTAGACACAATACCGCATAATGACAAAGTGAAAACATATTTTTAGAAATTTTGGCAAATTAAAAAAAATCTTAAATAAAGTCAAATCTTATTTACATAAGTATTCACATTCAATACTTTGTGGAAGCACCTTTCGCAGTGATTACAGCAATGAGTGTTTCTGGGTAAGTCACTAAGAGATTTCCACACCTGGATTGTGCAACATTTGCCCATCAAAATTCTTCAAGCTCTGTCAAATTGGTTGTTGATCATTGCTAGACAACCATTTCCAGGTCTTGCCATAAATTATCAAGTAGAATTATATCAGAAATGTAATTCAGCCACTCAGGATCATTCACTGTCTTCTTGGTAAGCAACTCCAATGTAGATTTGACCTTGTATTTTTGGTTATTGTCCTGCTGAAAGGTGCATTCATCTCCCAGTGTCTGGTGGAAAGCAGACTGAACCAGGTTTCCCTCTAGGATTTTGCCTATGCTTAGCTCCATTCCATGTCTTTTTTTATCCTGAAAAACTCCCCAGTCCTTAACGATTACAAGCATACCCATAACCTGATGCAGCCACCACAATGCTTGAAATTATGGAGAGTGGTACTCAGTAATGTGTTATATTGGATTTGACCCAAACATAACACATTGTATTCTGGACAAAAATATTTTGCAGTATTACTTTAGTGCCCTGTTGCAAACAGGATGCATGTTTTGGATTTTTTAAATTCTGTACAGGCTTCCTTCTCTTCACTCTTGTAAATTAGGTTAGTATTAAAAAAGGTATTTCATTTTTTTTATATAAATGTGCAAAAAAAATGTAAAACGTGTTTTCGCTTTGTCATTGTGGGGTATTGTCTGTAGATTAATGAGGAACATTTTAATTTAAGCAATTTTAGAATAAGTCTGTAACGTAAAAAAAAAATGGAAAAGGTAAAGGGGTCTGAATCCTTTCCCGAATGCACTGTATATATTAGAGCTGTCCCCGACTAAAAAAAAATCTTGGTCGACAGAAAGTCGTCTTCGATTGGTCGAAATTTTTACATGTGTATTTTGCCATATATAGACACACCCTGTGTGTTTTAATAAAATCAACTATGCTCATTGAGCTTGTCTGATGCGTAAAGCTTACGGTTTGATTAAATAAGACACATGGCTCACAAGGGCGCCAGAGATCTAGATAACCAGAATAAAAACAATTTACATGACCAAACTATTATTCTCCCTCTCCTGCTGGCTTTCACATATTCTGCCATTCCTCTCCTGAAGTTACTGGTAATAGGCTACACAAGGAGTCGGGAACGTTTCTCATGTTGAATGCCAATTTAGCTTTCTACTAGAGGTCGACTGATTATGATATTTCAATGTCGATACCAATTATTGGAGGACTAAAAAAAGTCGATACCGATTAATCGGATTATTTTTTAAATGCATTTGTAACAATGACAATTACAACAATTATTATTTCATTATTTACTTTAATAAATAATGAAACATGTTCAATTTTTATTTTAAATCATGCAAAAAGAAAGTGTTGGAGAAGAAAGTAAAAGTGGAATATGTGCCATGTAAAAAAGCTAACGTTTAAGTTCCTTGCTTAGAACATGAGAACATATGAAAGTTGGTGGTTACTTTTAACATGAGACTTCAATATTCCAAGGTAAGAGGTTTTAGGTTGTAGTTAATATAGTATTTATAGGACTATTTCTCTCTATACCATTTTTATTTCATATACCTTTGACTATTGAATGTTCTTACAGGCACTATAGTATTGCCAGTGTAACAGTATAGCTTCCGTCCCTCTCCTCGCCCCTACCTGGGCTCGAACCAGGAGCACATCGACAACAGCCACCCTCGAAGCAGTGTTACCCATCACTCCACAAAAGCCGCAGCCCTGGCAGAGCAAGGGGAATAACTACTCCAAGTCTCAGAGAGAGTGATGTTTGAAATGCTATTAGCGCTATTAGATAACTAGCTAGCCATTTCACATTAGTTACACCAGCCTAATCTCGGGAGTTGATAGTCTTGAAGTCATAAACAGCGCTGTGCTTGCGAAGAGCTGCTGGCAAAACGCACTAAAGTGCTGTTTGAATAAATACTTACAAACCTGCTGCTGCCTACCATCGCTCAGTCAGACAGCTCAATCAAATATCAAATCATAGACTTAATTATAACATAATAACACACAGAAATACAAGCCTTTGGTCATTAATATGGTCGAATCCGGAAACTATCATTTCGAAAACAAAACATTTATTATTTCAGTGAAATACGGAACCGTTCGGTATTTATCTTAGGGGTGGCATCCCAAGTCTAAATATTTCTGTTACATTGTACAACCTTCAATGTTATGTCATAATTGCGTAAAATTCTGGCAAATTAGGTACAGTCGTGCAACGTTTGTGCTTTTTTTCCGCAAATGCACTTTTGTTAAATCATCCCCCTGCATTGCATCGATTATATACAATGCAGGACACGCTAGATAAACTAGTAATATCATCAACCATGTGTAGTTAACTAGTGATTATGATTGATTGATTGTTTTTATGAGATACGTTTAATGCTAGCTAGCAACTTACCTTGGCTTCTACTGCATTCGCGTAACAGGCAGTCTCCTCGTGGAGTGCAATGAGAGGCAGGTGGTTAGAGCGTTGGACTAGTTAACCGTAAGGTTGCAAGATTGGATCCCGGAGCTGACAAGGTAAACATCTGTCGTTCTGCCCCTGAACAAGGCAGTTAACCCACCGTTCCTAGGCCGTCATTGAAAATAAGAATGTGTTCTTAACTGACTTGCCTAGTTAAATAAAGGTGTAAAAATAAATAAAAATATCAGCCAAATTTCCGATTGTTATGAAAATTAGAAATCGGCCCTAATCAATCGGCCATTGCGATTAATTGGTCGACCTCTAATTTCTACTGCGTGCCAGTTAAGGTTTTCAAATGCACGTTTTTGTGAAACAGTTTCATTTAATTTATGATAACGTCTTCATATCTCAAAATCATTGTCATGTGGTTAATCAAAATTCTATCCAAATCTAAGTGAAAATGATACAAACCTAAAAAGTAACTTATATTGCCATTGCCATCTATGTAAAACTAGCCTACTTAAAGCCAACAAATAAAAAAATTCAGCCTGCAGGTAGAAAATATCCTGATGAAAATAAATATCCTATTAATGACAATGGCTACACATGGCCTGTCTGCCACGAACTTGAAACATTGTATAGCCAACTTGCAACATCGTATAAAATATTCTGGGCCCTCAGTTTCCCTTAACTCGGGACAGACACAGCTGTAGGCTATTTGCGCAAGGGATAATAAGCAGTGCTTGACTTAGGCAGAAGCTTACCAGAGCTGAGTACCGGCACCTCAAATGTTCTACTGCTTGAGCTCCTGTTCCTCTTATAGAATAGCTCAAAAGTATTGTCGAGCTCTTGCACCTAATTATAAACCGAACCATCACCCAAAATGAGTACCGGAACCGATTTCAGTCCAAGTGAAGCACTTGGTAATTAGGTAGGCCTATTTTATGACGTTTCCACTGGGTCAGATCATGACGTTTTTGACAGGAGCTCTCCAAACAAAAGACAATGGCTAAATTGACAAAACTCGTAAATGGAATTAAATAAACCCAAACTTTTTTCTCACAAGTTTAGCATAGGTTGTGCACTCTGCAAACAATGTGTCCTTGCAGACAATGAGAATGGGAAGACTGTAATAATAATATTGAATGCAATAATATAATTGCCATGACCAAAGTAACAAACATTGTAGATTAGAAATTATAAGAATTAACGGTAAATGTATTGCTGGTGATATATGTAATGGGAAATTGATAGACACTAACAATCAAACGCAAACAATTTAAACAATGAAGTTATGAAACAATGAATGTGCACAAATTGGCGGAAGAGAGCGCATTCTGGAGAGAGAAGTGCATTGTGCATCTGGGTGCCTGGTCATCCGACGTCTGCATTGGCCATGCAGCATTTATGGTGATACGGCCTCAGCAGAAGTCAGGGCATTCATACTTCTTGCTCTTCACAGAGCACTGCAGATCTGTTGTCAAGGAAGTGCGTTTGTATTTATACAGGATGTACCACCCCCACCTACTGGGGATGGTACATCTAATTATGTAAATGCAGAGCTCTACAGAGCATGACGATGCGGTACAAAGCTTGATTTGGATTGGATTAAAACATTTATTCATTAAACAAAAAATACTCAGCAATCTACACAATCTACACTCATAATGACAAAGCAAAAACAGTTACATTTTTATTTTTGAAAATGTATCAAAACTTAAAACAGATACCTTATTAACATAAGTATTCAGCCCCTTTACTATGAGACTTGAAATTGAGCTGAGGTGCATCCTGTTTCCATTGATCATCCTTGAGTTGTTTCTACAACTTGATTGGAGTCCACCTGTGGTCAATTCAATTGATTGGACATGATTTGGAAAGGCACACACCTGTCTATATAAAGTTCCACAGTTGACAGTGCATTTCAGAGCAAAAACCAAGCCATGAGGTCAAAGGAATTGTCCATAGAGCTCCTAGACAGGATTGGCTCAAATGCATTAAGAAAGAAAGAAATTCCACAAATTAACTTTTATCAAGGCACACTTGTTATTTGAAATGCATTCCAGGTGACTACCTCATGAAGCTGTTTGAGAGAATGCCAAGAGTGTGCAAAGCTGTCATCAAGGGAGGCTATTTGAAGAATTTAAATTATAAATTGTTTAACACTTTTTTGGTTACTACATGATTCCATATGTGTTATTTCGTGGTTTTGATGTCTTCACTATTATTCTACAATGTAGAAAATAATAAAAATAAAGAAAAACCCTGTTCTAAAACTTTTAACCAATCGGCCGGTTGTGACATATCTTTGTTTTTATGATTATTAATAACAACAGACTGAACAACTTTTGACCAAGGGATCCGTGGAATAAGTTAAGTGTGTAATACAATCAAAAGGTTTTTTTTGTCAGTATTTTACCCTCCTTTTTCTCCCCAATTTTGATCTAGTCTCAGCACTGCAACTCCCCAACGGGCTCGGGAGGTGAAAGTCGAGTCATACATCCTCCGAAACATGACCCGCCAAAATGCGCTTTTTAACACCCGCACGCTTATACCGGAAGCCAGCCGCACCCGCTCCGATGCGTTGGAGGAAACACTGTTGAACTGACAACAGAGGTCAGCCTGCAGGCGCCCGGCCCGCCACAAGGAATCGCTAGAGCACAATGAGCCAAGTAAAGTCCCCCCGTCCAAACCCTCCCCTAACCCGGATGATGCTGGGCCAGTAGTGTGCCGCCCTATGGGACTCCAGGTCACGGCCGGTTGTGACACAGCCTGGGAACGAACCCGGGTCTACAATTTATGTTCTTAACCCTGGGCAACGTGGGCCTGGGATATTGCTTTCCATTGTACTGTAACCAATTATATATTTTTCAACTCAATACTATTCCCCCAAAATGTTTTTTATTTTGTTTATTTTTCATCAATGGACTATAATCTCTAAAACTGCAAAGTTTTCTCTCTGCGTCATGGCACAATGCGTAGAATTGCAGGATATTAGCTTTAAAGCTGCAACAACAACAAAATCTCTCTGCTACATGACAAATGTATAGAATTGCAGGAAATGTCCTTGAAAGGTTCATATTTTCAAATGTTCTTTCCCCTGGCCTGAGACTTGGTTCGTCCAGCCAATGCACTGGAGACGTCATACTAAAATTCCTTGTTGACAATTTTTGTGCACTTGATTTGATGATGAGGGGGTCCCTGATGAATTTGCTACCACAAAAGGGGTCCCCGGTCCCAAAACGTTTGAGAACCCCTGCCTAAGATATCAGAGGGCTCAAAGGGAACATGGCACATAGATAAGAGCCTATTAGCTAGCACGTGCTGGAGATGAATCGGCAACCTGCTAGTTATTTAAATCACAGGACTTGGTAAGTAGTGCTGAATTTCAAGGGTTGCTCATTTTTCCTCCTTCCTCATCAGGAATTCCCAAAGGGGAGATAGTCAGGACATATTGTAACAGGAGCTCTTCCTTTCTCTCTCTCTCTCTCTCTCTCTCTCTCTCTCTCTCTCTCTCTCTCTCTCTCTCTGTGAGAGGAGTTGAGTACTTTTAACGCTACAGAGAGAAGTTAGAAGATCGACAGTACAAACTTCAGACGAGTGATGCTTGTGGAGGTCGTAGAGAAAAACCACCAACATGTTCATGTTTGTTAGAGTCTCATTTTTCCAAAGAGGTGTCATAGTTTACAGCGGTAGTAACAGCAGTAGTAACAGTAGTTGTAGCGGTGGTAACAGCAGTTGTAGCAGTAGTTGTAGCGGTGGTAACAGCAGTTGTAGCAGTAGCAGTAGTTGTAGCAGCAGCAGTAGTAACAGCAGTTGTAGCAGTAGTTGTAGCTGTAGCAGTAGTAACAGCAGTTGTGCAGTAGTAACAGTAGTTGTAGCAGTAGCAGCAGTTGTAGCAGTAGTAATAGCAGTTGTGCAGTAGCAGCAGTTGTAGCAGTAGTTGTAGCAGCAGTAACAGCAGTTGTAGCAGTAGTTGTAGCAGTAGTTGTAGCAGTAGTTGTAGCAGTAACAGCAGTTGTAGCAGTAGCAGTAGTTGTAGCAGTAGTAACAGCAGTTGTGCAGTAGCAGCAGTTGTAGCAGTAGCAGCAGTTGTAGCAGTAACAGCAGTTGTAGCAGTAGCAGTAGTTGTAGCAGCAGTACCAGCAGTTGTAGCAGTAGCTGTAGCAGCAGTACTAGCAGTTGTAGTAGTAGTTGTAGCAGCAGTTGTAGCAGTAGTTGTAGCAGTAGCAGCAGTTGTAGTTGTAGCAGCAGTTGTAGCAGTAGTTGTAGCAGTAGTTGTAGCATCAGTTGTAGCAGTATAAGTAGTTGTAGCAGTAGCAGCATTTGTAGCAGTATAAGTAGTTGTAGCAGCAGTTGTATTTGTAGAAGTAGTTGTAGCAGCAGTTGTAGCAGTATAAGTAGTTGTGCAGTAGTTGTAGCGGTAGCAGTAGTAACAGCAGTTGTAGCAGCAGTAGTTGTAGCAGTAGCAGCAGTTGTGCTGTAGTGGTAGCAGCAGTAGTAGCAGCAGTTGAAGCAGCAGTAGTTGTAGTTGTAGCAGTAGGAACAGCAGTTGTAGCAGTAGCAGCAGTTGTAGTTGTAGCAGTAGTAACAGTAGTTGTAGCAGTAGTATCAGTAGTTGTAGCAGTAGTAACAGCAGTTGTAGCAGTAGCAGTAGTTGTAGCAGTAGCAGCAGTTGTGGCAGCAGGTGTAGCAGTAGTTGTAGCAGTAGTTGTAGTTGTAGAAGTAGCTGTAGTTGTAGCAGCAGTTGTAGCAGTAGTTGTAGTTGTAGCAGCAGTAACAGTAGTTGCAGTTGTAGCAGTAGTTGTAGTTGTAGAAGTAGCTGTAGTTGTAGCAGCAGTTGTAGCAGTAGTTGTAGCAGCAGTTGTAGCAGTAGTTGTAGCAGCAGTTGTAGCAGCAGTTGTAGCAGTAGTTGTAGCAGTAGCAGCAGTTGTAGCAGTAGTTGTAGCAGCAGTTGTAGCAGTAGCTGCAGTTGTAGCAGCAGTTGTAGCAGTAGCTGCAGTTGTAGCAGTAGCTGCAGTTGTAGCTGCAGATGTAGCAGCAGTTGTAGCAGTAGCTGCAGTTGTAGCAGTAGCTGCAGTTGTAGCAGTAGCTGCAGTTGTAGCTGCAGTTGTAGCTGCAGATGTAGCAGCAGTTGTAGCAGTAGCAGCAGTTGTAGCAGTAGTTGTGCAGTAGTTGTAGAGGTGGCAGTAGCATCAGCAGTTGTAGCAGCAGTAGTTGTGCAGTGGTTGTAGAGGTGGCAGTAGTATCAGCAGTAGTTGTAGTTGTAGCAGTAGTAACAGCAGTTGTAGTTGTATCAGTAGTAACAGCAGTTGTAGCAGTAGCGGTAGTTGTAGCAGCAGTTGTAGCAGTAGAAGTAGTTGTAGCAGCAGTTGTAGTTGTAGCAGTAGTTGTGCGGTAGTAACAGCAGTTGTAGCAGTAGTAGCAGTTGTGCAGTAGTATTGGTAGCAGTAGTAACAGCAGATGTAGCAGTAGTTGTAGTTGTAGTAGTAGTAACAGCAGTTGTAGTTGTAGTTGTAGCAGTAGTAACAGCAGTTGTAGCAGTAGCGGTAGTTGTAGCAGTGGAAGTAGTTGTAGCAGTAGTTGAAGCAGCAGTTGTAGTTGTAGCAGTAGTAACAGCAGTTGTAGCAGTAGCAGCAGGTGTGCAGTAGTAACAGCAGATGTAGCAGTAGTTGTAGTTGTAGCAGTAGTAACAGCAGTTGTAGCAGTAGCGGTAGTTGTAACAGTAGCTGTAGCTGCAGTTGTAGCAGTAGCAGTAGTTGTAGCAGCAGTTATAGCAGTAGCAGCAGTTGTAGCAGTAGTAACAGAAGTTGTAACAGTAGTTTGTCAGTTCTCCCTGTCCTCACTAGCCTACAGGTTGTCCTTGTATGGTTGTGCTTTGGGAGAGAGAAAGAATCAGGGACCCACACTGCACTGTGTGACTCGTTCCACTGACTTTGAAGCACATTATTATTATTATATTACATGACTGTGACTGTGTGAGCTTTATATAACACAACACACACTATGGCGAGCTTCCATATGCTGTCTATAATTTGTTTTTTGGGGGATCGATATAGATGTCTTTACCGTTTTTGACTGAATGGATAGGAACGTGTTGCCTAAGCGAACACACATGGAAATTCAACAAATAGCTCTTTTAATGGCCTTTTAATGGCCTCAAGGATCCTGTTTTCAAAAGGCCACTATGGATTCTGGACATTTTGTATGCAGCATATTAAGACTGTTGGCTCTAGAGCCCAAACTAAATGGTATTTTTTGATCAGATACCAGTTTTAGAGGGGAAATATTCACCGATAACCGATATATCTGCTAGAGGTCGACTGATTATGATTTTTCAACGCCGATGCCAATTATTGGAGGGCCAAAAAAAGTCGATACCGATTAATCGGACGATTTTTATGTATTTATTTGTAATAATGACAATTACAACAATACTGAATGAACAATGAACACTTTTATTTGAACTTAATATAATACATAATAAAAATCTATTTAGTCTCAAATAAAACAATGAAACATGATCAATTTGGTTTAAATAATGCAAAAACACAGTGTTGGAGAAGAAAGTAAATGTGCAATATGTGCCATGTAAAAAAGCTAACTCAGTTCCTTGCTCAGAACATGAGAACATATGAAACTGGTGGTTCAATATTCCCAGTTCTTCAATATTCCCAGTTAAGAAGTTTTAGGTTGTACTTATTATAGGAATTATGACGCGTTGACTATTTCTCTCGATACCAGTTGTATTTCATATACCTTTGACTATTGGATGTTCTTATAGGCACTATAGTATTACCAGCCTAATCTCAGGAGTTGATAGGCTTGAAGTCATAAACAGCTCAATGCTTGAAGCACAGCGAAGAGCTGCTGGCAAACGTAGTAAAGTGCTGTTTGAATGAATGCTTTGGAGCCTGCTGCTGCCTACCACCGCTCAGTCAGACTGCTCTATCAAATATCAAATCATAGACTTAATTATAATAAACACAGAAATATGAGCCTTTGGTCATTAATATGGTCAAATCCAGAAACTATGATTTTGAAAACAAATTATTCTTTCAGTGAAATATGGGTAACAACCCGAAGTCTAAATATTGCTGGTACATTGCACAACCTTCAATGTATGTCATAATTGTGTATAATTCTGGCAAATAAGTTCACAGGTCGCAACGAGCCAGGCGGCCCAACCTGTTGCACTGAACGCAAGAGAAGTGACACAATTTCCCTAGTTAATATTGCCTGCTAACATGAATTTATTTTAACTAAATATGCAGGTTTAAAAAATGTATATTTCTGTGTATTGATTTTAAGAAAGGCATTGATGTTTATGGCTGGGTACATTTGTGCAACGATAGTGCTTTTTCGCGAATACGCTTTTGTTAAATCATCCCCCGTTTGTCGAAGTTTAAGTAGGCTGTGATTCGATGATAAATTAACAGGCACCGTATTGATTATATGCAACACAGGACAAGCTAGTTAAACTAGTAATATCATCAACCATGTGTAGTTAACTAGTGATTATGTGAAGATTGCTTTTTTTACAAGATAAGTTTAATGCTAGCTAGCAACTTACCTTGGCTCCTTGCAGCCACAAATATAACATGTCAGATTTCACGGGTTTCACTAAAGGGCTGTAACGTTAACACAGAGTTGAACGTTCTTAGCACAGCTCTTGCTTTACATTTTGGACATATAGCATCTATTGTTTGTCATGACACCGAACAACGAACCATGACACTTCACCTGACAGTAATTCTATGGCCAGTGTGTATTTTTGGCACTTTATTGAGCTGGCAAGCTTCTATCTACTCAACACTCACCATAGAAGCATTAACCGTTAGTTAATAGTAGTTCACTCTTCTCTCTGACTGGTGTAGTTGCGTTGGGTGAAAAGTCTTGCTGTAGTGCGAAGGCAAGATAGGCTTATAGCGCCCTCTTCAGGACAAATTATGAAACGTAAAAAGTTGTCAAATATTATGAAGAACAACTTTTTTGTGTGTTTTTTCCCCCCGCTTCTTTTCTGGTCCTTTTCAGTGGATTAAACACAGATACAAATACAGCCGTAAAGGGCTAATACTGGGCTCTGATTGGCTGTAAACAGACATGGACATCGATAAGGAGTGCATAGTTGACATTCCTTCCTGGTTTATTCTCCCTTGTCACCTTGGGCTTTCTGTTGATGTCACATATTTCAGAGGTGGTGGTGTAGGCTACATGTCCCCATAGCAGCTAAGGGGGAGCGAGAGAACAAGGGGACGAGGAGGATGACAGAAAAGGCAGAACACAGAAATGAAAACAGGAGAGCTGAAAGGACGGTGGTGGTGTTCTTGATAGTAGGTTATGGCCGGATTAACAATGATGTGCCAGCCAACATTAGCATAATTATCTCTGTGTGTAGTTTCACACAACACATAACACTGTTTTCATGTCTCAGTTGGCAGTTTCTGATGCCACTTTAGAGCACTGACTCATTTCCTTTTAGGTCCACACAAGGAAAAAATATCCACTCTGCATTTGATAGGTTGATTATTATACATAACCTCCTTTGAGTTAGCAACAATTCACACCACAGCTCATTATTACATGCTTTAGATGATTCCTGCATTGTGATTCCTGGGCCCGTATCCACAATTCATCTCAGACTAAGAGTGCTGTTCTAGGATCAGTTTAGGCTTTCATATCATAATAAATAAAATTATATCAACAAATCCTAGATTAGAACTCCTTCTATAGAGATTCAGTTCTGGTGAGTGGCCACCAGCATGGATCCCCACAGACAGTGTGTAGTATTACTAAATGACAGAGGCCACAGCCACTTCAATTAAGGTGTTGTTGTGGTTCAGTGGTGCGGCTTTGGTTCAGTGGTGCGGCTTTGGTTCAGTGGTGCGGCTCTGGTTCAGTGGTGCGGCTCTGGTTCAATGGTGTGGCTCTGGTTCAATGGTGAGGCTCTGGTTCAATGGTGTGGCTCTGGTTCAATGGTGCGGCTCTGGTTCAATGGTGTGGCTCTGGTTCAATGGTGTGGCTCTGGTTCAATGGTGTGGCTCTGGTTCAATGGTGCGGCTCTGGTTCAATGGTGTGGCTCTGGTTCAATGGTGTGGCTCTGGTGTGGCTCTGGTTCAATGGTGTGGCTCTGGTTCAATGGTGTGGCTCTGGTTCAGTGGTGTGGCTCTGGTTCAGTGGTGCGGCTGTGGTTCAATGGTGTGGCTCTGGTTCAATGGTGTGGCTCTGGTTCAGTGGTGCGGCTCTGGTTCAATGGTGTGGCTCTGGTTCAATGGTGCGGCTGTGGTTCAATGGTGTGGCTCTGGTTCAATGGTGCGGCTCTGGTTCAATGGTGTGGCTCTGGTTCAATGGTGTGGCTCTGGTTCAATGGTGTGGCTCTGGTTCATTGGTGTGGCTCTGGTTCAGTGGTGTGGCTCTGGTTCAGTGGTGTGGCTGTGGTTCAATGGTGTGGCTCTGGTTCAATGGTGTGGCTCTGGTTCAGTGGTGCGGCTCTGGTTCAATGGTGTGGCTGTGTTTCAATGGTGTGGCTCTGGTTCAATGGTGTGGCTGTGGTTCAATGGTGAGGCTCTGGTTCAATGGTGTGGCTCTGGTTCAATGGTGTGGCTCTGGTTCAGTGGTGCGGCTCTGGTTCAATGGTGTGTCTGTGGTTCAATGGTGTGGCTCTGGTTCAATGGTGTGGCTCTGGTTCAATGGTGTGGCTCTGGTTCAATGGTGTGGCTCTGGTTCAATGGTGTGGCTCTGGTTCAGTGGTGTGGCTCTGGTTCAGTGGTGTGGCTCTGGTTCAGTGGTGTGGCTGTGGTTCAATGGTGTTGCTCTGGTTCAATGGTGTGGCTCTGGTTCAGTGGTGCGGCTGTGGTTCAATGGTGTGGCTCTGGTTCAATGGTGTGGCTCTGGTTCAGTGGTGCGGCTCTGGTTCAATGGTGTGGCTCTGGTTCAATGGTGCGGCTGTGGTTCAATGGTGTGGCTCTGGTTCAATGGTGTGGCTCTGGTTCAATGGTGTGGCTCTGGTTCATTGGTGTGGCTCTGGTTCAGTGGTGTGGCTCTGGTTCAGTGGTGTGGCTGTGGTTCAATGGTGTGGCTCTGGTTCAATGGTGTGGCTCTGGTTCAGTGGTGCGGCTCTGGTTCAATGGTGTGGCTGTGTTTCAATGGTGTGGCTCTGGTTCAATGGTGTGGCTGTGGTTCAATGGTGAGGCTCTGGTTCAATGGTGTGGCTCTGGTTCAATGGTGTGGCTCTGGTTCAGTGGTGTGGCTCTGGTTCAATGGTGTGTCTGTGGTTCAATGGTGTGGCTCTGGTTCAATGGTGCGGCTGTGGTTCAATGGTGTGGCTCTGGTTCAATGGTGTGGCTCTGGTTCAATGGTGTGGCTCTGGTTCAATGGTGTGGCTCTGGTTCAGTGGTGTGGCTCTGGTTCAGTGGTGTGGCTCTGGTTCAGTGGTGTGGCTGTGGTTCAATGGTGTTGCTCTGGTTCAATGGTGTGGCTCTGGTTCAGTGGTGTGGCTCTGGTTCAGTGGTGTGGCTGTGGTTCAATGGTGTGGCTCTGGTTCAATGGTGTGGCTCTGGTTCAGTGGTGCGGCTCTGGTTCAATGGTGTGGCTGTTTCAATGGTGTGGCTCTGGTTCAATGGTGTGGCTGTGGTTCAATGGTGAGGCTCTGGTTCAATGGTGTGGCTGGTTCAATGGTGTGACTCTGGTTCAATGGTGTTGCTGTGGTTCAATGGTGTGGCTGTGGTTCAATGGTGTGACTCTGGTTCAATGGTGTGGCTGTGGTTCAATGGTGTGGCTGTGGTTCAATGGTGTGGCTGTGGTTCAATGGTGTGGCTGTGGTTCAATGGTGTGGCTGTGGTTCAATGGTGTGGCTGTGGTACGTGATTAAATCTGCTACATGATGCATAACTGCAGTGGGGGGAGTGGCCTCAATGCACGTCCATGTCATGAGTGGTGCAGCAGTCTACAGATCTGGGTTCGATCCCGGGTTGTGTCCTTGTCCCATCACGCTCAGCACGCTGACTTCTGTCGGCAGCTGTACAGTGTTTCCTCCGACACATTGGTGCGGCTGGCTGCTGGGGTAAGTGGGCAGTGTGTTAAGAAGCAGTGCGGCTTGGCTGTCGTGTTTCGGAGGATGCATGGCTGCATGGCAGTGATGGGATATGACTGTAACTATCAATTGGATATCACTAAATTGAGGGGGGAAATAACAACAACAAAAAAACTGTACATGCGTGCATATCGGTGTGTGTACATGGGTGCGTGCGTGTGTGTGTGTATGTATGTGTGCGTGCGTGCGTGTGTGTGTGCATGCATACAGTGAGTATTTGCGTGTGTGCTTGACAGTTCTCCCTGTGACCTTAAACCTTCAGAGCCTAAGGATGTTTTTATTGATTGATATCCAGGCTTTCTGCTATGGAGACAAGGGAGGGGGAGAAACAGGTCAAAAACACAAAGCCTGCCTGGAAAGAGAGAGAGAGAGAGAGAGAGAGAGAGAGAGAGAGAGAGAGAGAGAGAGAGAGAGATCAAAAATACTATACATACCTCTGCCTAAACATCAGAGACAAGGCAAGAAGGGTCTTCTATGCCATCAAAAGGAACATAAGATTCGACATACCAATTAGTATCTGGCAAGTTGTGAGGTCTGGGGTCCGCTTACCAACCAAGAATTCACAAAATGGGACAAACACCAAATTGAGACTCTGCAAGCTGGTCCTCTGTTCACAAACAGAGCCCCATGACAGCAACACAATTAGACCCAACCAAATCATGAGAAAACAAAAATATAATTACTTGACACATCAGAAAGAATTTTTAAAAAATTGACATTTTTTTATTTATCTTTATTTAGTTAAGAACACATTCTTATTTAAAAGGACGACCAAACCCAGACGACACTGGGCCAATTGTGCACCGCCCTATGGGACTCCCAATCATGGCCAGTTGTGATACAGCCTGGATTTGAATCAGGGTGTCTGTAGTGAGATCTCTAGTACTGAGTTGCATTGCCTAAGACCACTGTGCCACTTGGGAGCTCAAAAACAAAATAAATCTGAGCAAACTAGAATGCTATTTGGCCCTAAACAGAGAGTACACAGTGGCAGAATACCTAACCACTGTGACTGACCTAAATTTAAGGAAAGCTTTGACAATAGCCTTTCTATTGAGAAAGGTCGCCATAGGCAGACCTGGCCTTCAGGCTATGTGCACACTGCCCACAAAATGAGGTGGAAACTGAGCTGCACTTCCTAACCTCCTGTCAAATGTATGACCATATTAGAGACACATATTTCCCTCAGATTACACAGATCCACAAAGAATTTGAAAATAAACCCAATTTTGATAAACGTTGTTTACTTTTAATTTGTATTGTTTATTTCAATTTTGTTTTATCTACATCACTTGCTTTGGCAATGTTAATATATGTTTCCCGTGCCAATAAAGCACTTAAATTGAACATGGGGGGAGAGAGGAGTGCTTAAAGGCTCCATCACCCACACACACTCCCCGCTGGAGTCAGACCTGCAGAAAGGATGGATGGGGGAGGGCCATGTAGAGGCCATTCTCCCCATACTCTCTCCTCTTTACTCCTCCCACATCTTCTGAGATATCAAACGCAAGCCTACCACCTCAGCTCTCTCTCTCTGTCTCTCGCTCAGCCAGAGAACATTATAATTGAGTTGGCTTGAGGAACCAGTCCGTTGATCATTACAGTGGCACACACACACAACTGTGTTGGCCTACATCTGCAATTTATATAACTTTTATCAATTTATTAACCCCTAATCTCTGATCCAACAAACATAATGTAGAGTTGCTAACATCGCACTAAAGGTTGGTTTCCATCAAAGAGAACACAGCTTTCCTGTGATAAGTTTACAACTCACTAACTAGACAACAAGGCACCGATAGGCTAGTTTGTGGCTTTTCAATGTCCTGGAAATGTAATGTGTGTTTGAAAAGGTGTGTTTTTCACAGGGACGAAATTACCCTTGTTCTGCTTGTCTCAACAAGACCACTCATCTCATTGTCCACAGAAAGCGTTGCTGGAAGTGATTTCTGATGATTGGTTGTAACCAGGCTGACCCTGGACTAGTTTAATGAAATGAGTGAAATTGGATTGGATTGGTTAGTAGAGGCGGGTGCGACGTGAAACAGAGCTGGAGTATTTAGTGTTAGTCACATTTAATCAAAGATGCTTAGCTAGGGCTCTGTGGCACAGAATATTCAGGCTCTGAATATTATAGTTAGGCTCTGCTAGGGGCCACCTGCAAACCGCATTGTCAAAGTCAGGCACACCCTGTATACCAGTGTCCCCCTCTGGCACACCAAAGACAACTATCAGAAACCAGGAATGGAACAAATGTAAAACATTCTTATCCTTTAAACTGCCATGTTTTTATTGTTTAAACAACAAGAAAAAAATAAATCAAATTACATTAATTCACAATTCAGATATGGTCCTGTGTGTGACCGCTAGGGGGCAGTGCTGTTCAATCTACCACAGTCCTGGCTAGCTACCAGAGGTTGTCACCAGTTACCACAGACACAGTCATAAAACCCGCCTATTTCTATAATTGATCTTCTTAAAATGAGATTTTCAACCTAACCCTAACCTTAACCACACTTTTAACCTTATGCCCTAACCCTAACCTTAACCACACTGTTAACCTTATGCCCTAACCCTAACCTTAACCACACTGTTAACCTTATGCCCTAACCCTAACCTTAACCACACTGTTAACCTTATGCCCTAACCCTAACCTTAACCACACTGTTAACCTTATGCCCTAACCCTAACCTTAACCACACTGTTAACCTTATGCCCTAACCCTAACCTTAACCACACTGTTAACCGTATGCCCTAACCCTAACCTTAACCACACTGTTAACCTTATGCCCTAACCCTAACCTTAACCACACGGTTAACCTTATGCCCTAACCCTAACCTTAACCACACTGTTAACCTTATGCCCTAACCCTAACCTTAACCACACTGTTAACCTTATGCCCTATATATATATATATATATATATACACATACAGTGGGGCAAAAAAGTATTTAGTCAGCCACCAATTGTGCAAGTTCTCCCACTTAAAGAGATGAGAGAGGCCTGAAATTTTCATCATAGGTACACTTCAACTATGACAGACAAAATGAGAAGAAGAAAAATCCAGAAAATCACATTGTAGGATTTTTAATGAATTTATTTGCAAATTATGGTGGAAAATAAGTATTTGGTCAATAACAAAAGTTTATCTCAATACTTTGTTATATACCCTTTGTTGGCAATGACAGAGGTCAAACGTTTTCTGTAAGTATTCACAAGGTTTTCACACACTGTTGCTGGTATTTTGGCCCATTCCTCCATGCAGATCTCCTCTAGAGCAGTGATGTTTTGGGGCTGTTGATGGGCAACACGGACTTTCAACTCCCTCCAAAGATTTTCTATGGGGTTGAGATCTGGAGACTGGCTAGGCCACTCCAGGACCTTTAAATGCTTCTTACGAAGCCACTCCTTCGTTGCCCGGGCAGTGTGTTTGGGATCATTGTCATGCTGAAAGACCCAGCCACGTTTCATCTTCAATGCCCTTGCTGATGGAAGGAGGTTTTCACTCAAAATCTCACGATACATGGCCCCATTCATTCTTTCCTTTACACGGATCAGTCGTCCTGGTCCCTTTGCAGAAAAAACAGCCCCAAAGCATGATGTTTCCACCCCCATGCTTCACAGTAGGTATGGTGTTCTTTGGATGCAACTCAGCATTCTTTGTCCTCCAAACACGACGAGTTGAGTTTTTACCAAAAAGTTATATTTTGGTTTCATCTGACCATATGACATTCTCCCAATCTTCTTCTGGATCATCCAAATGCTCTCTAGCAAACTTCAGACGGGCCTGGACATGTACTGGCTTAAGCAGGGGGACACGTCTGGCACTGCAGGATTTGAGTCCCTGGCGGCGTAGTGTGTTACCGATGGTAGGCTTTGTTACTTTGGTCCCAGCTCTCTGCAGGTCATTCACTAGGTCCCCCGTGTGGTTCTGAGATTTTTGCTCACCGTTCTTGTGATCATTTTGACCCCACGGGGTGAGATCTTGCGTGGACTTATTTCAGCTTTTATTTATTTTATCACATTCCCAGTGGGTCAGAAGTTTACATACACTCAATTAGTATTTGGTAGCATTTCTTTTAAATGGTTTAACTTGGGTAAATCATTTCGGTAGCCTTCCACAAGCTTCTCAAAATAAGTTAGGTGAATTTTGTCCCATTCCTCCTGACAGAGCTGGTGTAACTGAGTCAGGTTTGTAGGCCTACTTGGTCGCACACACTTTTTCAGTTCTGCCCACAAATGTTCTATAGGTTTGAGGTCAGGGCTTTGTTATGGCCACTCCAATACCTTGACTTTGTTGTCCTTAAGCCATTTTGCCTCAACTTTGGAAGTATGCTTGGGTGGTCCCATGGTGTTTATACTTGCGTACTATTGTTTGTACAGATGAACGTGGTACCTTCAGGCGTTTGGAAATTGCTCCCAAGGATGAACCAGACTTTTTTTTCTGAGGTCTTGGCTGATCTATTTTGAGTTTCCCATGATGTCAAGCAAAGATGCACTGAGTTTGAAGATAGGCCTTGGAATACATCCACAGGTACACCTCCAGTTGACTCAAATGATGTCAAGTAGCCTATCAGAAGCTTCTAAAGCCATGACATCATTTTCTGGAATTTTCCAAGCTGTTTAAAGGCACAGCGAATTTAGTGTATGTAAACTTCTGACCCACTGGAATTGTGATACAGTGAATTATAAGTTAAATAATCTGTCTGTAAACAATTGTTGGAAAAATTACTTGTGTCATGCGCATAGTAGATGTCCTAACGGACTTGCCAAAACTATGGTTTGTTAACAAGGCATTTGTGGAGTAGTTGAAAAACGAGTTTTAAAGACATAATCCTAAGTGTATGTAAACTTCCGACTTCAACTGTATATATATAAAAAATATATATATTTAAAAAAAATCTAAACTTCAATGGTACCCATTTTGTTTAAACATCACCCCAATCATAAAAGTACACACACACACACACACACTACTCTTCTCCTCCAAGTCCTCTCCAGCTCCACTCTCCACAGGCATAGCCTATTTCCTGTTCTGTCCCTCTCTTCATGAAATGTGTTTTCCATCTCTCTCCCCAGGGGACTAGTCACATCCCTTCACTCTGGCTTATTCCCCAAACCACTACCAGAGGACTGCCAGCACTGCTGCTCTGTCGTAGAATATCCCAGTTTTACTACCAGAGGATTGCCAGCACTGCTGCTCTGTCGTAGAATATCCCAGTTTTACTACCAGAGGACTGCCAGCACTGCTGCTCTGTAGTAGAATATCCCAGTTTTACTACCAGATGACTGCCAGCACTGCTGCTCTGTAGTAGAATATCCCAGTTTTACTACCAGAGGACTGCCAACACTGCTGCTCTGTCGTAGAATATCCCAGTTTTACTACCAGAGGACTGCCAGCACTGCTGCTCTGTAGTAGAATATCCCAGTTTTACTACCAGAGGACTGCAAGCACTGCTGCTCTGTAGTAGAATATCCCAGTTTTACTACCAGAGGACTGCAAGCACTGCTGCTCTGTAGTAGAATATCCCAGTTTTACTACCAGATGACTGCTGCTCTGTCGTAGAATATCCCAGTTTTACTACCAGATGACTGCTGCTCTGTAGTAGAATATCCCAGTTTTACTACCAGAGGACTGCTGCTCTGTAGTAAAATATCCCAGTTTTACTACCAGAGGACTGCCAGCACTGCTGCTCTGTCGTAGAATATCCCAGTTTTACTACCAGAGGACTGCCAGCACTACTGCTCTGTAGTAGAATATCCCAGTTTTACTACCAGAGGACTGCCAGCACTGCTGCTCTGTAGTAGAATATCCCAGTTTTACTACCAGAGGACTGCCAGCACTGCTGCTCTGTAGTAGAATATCCCAGTTTTACTACCAGAGGACTGCCAGCACTGCTGCTCTGTAGTAGAATATCCCAGTTTTACTACCAGAGGACTGCCAGCACTACCAGATGACTGCTGCTCTGAAGACCCCCAGCACCAGCTGCTCTGTAGTAGAATATCCCAGTTTTACTACCAGAGGACTGCCAGCACTGCTGCTCTGTAGTAGAATATCCCAGTTTTCCCACCAGAGGACTGCCAGCACTGTTGCTCTGAAGTAGAATATCCCAGTTTTACTACCAGAAGACCCCCAGCACTGCTGCTCTGTAGTAGAATATCCCAGTTTTACTACCAGAGGACTGCCAGCACTGCTGCTCTGAAGTAGAATATCCCAGTTTTACTACCAGATGACTGCTGCTCTGTAGTAGAATATCCCAGTTTTACTACCAGATGACTGCTTCTCTGTAGTAGAATATCCCAATTTTACTACCAGAGGACTGCCAGCACTGTTGCTCTGAAGTAGAATATCCCAGTTTTACTACCAGAAGACCCCCAGCACTGCTGCTCTGTAGTAGAATATCCCAGTTTTACTACCAGAGGACTGCCAGCACTGCTGCTCTGAAGTAGAATATCCCAGTTTTACTACCAGATGACTGCTGCTCTGTAGTAGAATATCCCAGTTTTACTACCAGATGACTGCTGCTCTGAAGTAGAATATCCCAGTTTTACTACCAGATGACTGCTGCTCTGTAGTAGAATATCCCAGTTTTACTACCAGAGGACTGCGAGCACTGCTGCTCTGTAGTAGAATATCCCAGTTTTACTACCAGAGGACTGCCAGCACTGCTGCTCTGTAGTAGAATATCCCAGTTTTACTACCAGAGGACTGCCAGCACTGCTGCTCTGTAGTAGAATATCCCAGTTTTACTACCAGAGGACTGCGAGCACTGCTGCTCTGTAGTAGAATATCCCAGTTTTACTACCAGAGGACTGCGAGCACTGCTGCTCTGTAGTAGAATATCCCAGTCTTACTACCAGATGACTGCTGCTCTGTAGTATAATATCCCAGTTTTACTACCAGATGACTGCTGCTCTGTAGTAGAATATCCCAGTTTTACTACCAGATGACTGCTGCTCTGTACTAGAATATCCCAGTTTTACTACCAGATGACTGCTGCTCTGTAGTAGAATATCCCAGTTTTACTACCAGATGACTGCTTCTCTGTAGTAGAATATCCCAGTTTTACTACCAGAGGACTGCCAGCACTGTTGCTCTGAAGTAGAATATCCCAGTTGTACTACCAGAAGACCCCCAGCACTGCTGCTCTGTAGTAGAATATCCCAGTTTTACTACCAGAGGACTGCCAGCACTGCTGCTCTGTAGTAGAATATCCCAGTTTTACTACCAGAGGACTGCCAGCACTGCTGCTCTGTAGTAGAATATCCCAGTTTTACTACCAGAGGACTGCCAGCACTGCTGCTCTGTAGTAGAATATCCCAGTTTTACTACCAGAGGACTGCCAGCACTGCTGCTCTGTAGTAGAATATCCCAGTTTTCCCACCAGAGGACTGCCAGCACTGTTGCTCTGAAGTAGAATATCCCAGTTTTACTACCAGAAGACCCCCAGCACTGCTGCTCTGTAGTAGAATATCCCAGTTTTACTACCAGAGGACTGCCAGCACTGCTGCTCTGAAGTAGAATATCCCAGTTTTACTACCAGATGACTGCTGCTCTGTAGTAGAATATCCCAGTTTTACTACCAGATGACTGCTGCTCTGTAGTAGAATATCCCAGTTTTACTACCAGATGACTGCTGCTCTGTAGTAGAATATCCCAGTTTTACTTACTGCTGCTCTGTAGTAGAATATCCCAGTTTTACTACCAGAGGACTGCACTGCTGCTCTGTAGTAGAATATCCCAGTTTTACTACCAGAGGACTGCCAGCACTGCTGCTCTGTAGTAGAATATCCCAGTTTTACTACCAGAGGACTGCCAGCACTGCTGCTCTGTAGTAGAATATCCCAGTTTACTACCAGAGGACTGCGAGCACTGCTGCTCTGTAGTAGAATATCCCAGTTTTACTACCAGAGGACTGCGAGCACTGCTGCTCTGTAGTAGAATATCCCAGTTTTACTACCAGATGACTGCTGCTCTGTAGTATAATATCCCAGTTTTACTACCAGATGACTGCTGCTCTGTAGTAGAATATCCCAGTTTTACTACCAGATGACTGCTGCTCTGTACTAGAATATCCCAGTTTTACTACCAGATGACTGCTGCTCTGTAGTAGAATATCCCAGTTTTACTACCAGATGACTGCTTCTCTGTAGTAGAATATCCCAGTTTTACTACCAGAGGACTGCCAGCACTGTTGCTCTGAAGTAGAATATCCCAGTTGTACTACCAGAAGATGCACTGCTGCTCTGTAGTGGAATATCCCAGTTTTACTACCAGAGGACTGCCAGCACTGCTGCTCTGTAGTAGAATATCCCAGTTTTACTACCAGAGGACTGCAAGCACTGCTGCTCTGTAGTAGAATATCCCAGTTTTACTACCAGAGGACTGCAAGCACTGCTGCTCTGTAGTAGAATATCCCAGTTTTACTACCAGATGACTGCTGCTCTGTAGTAGAATATCCCAGTTTTACTACCAGATGACTGCTGCTCTGTAGTAGAATATCCCAGTTTTACTACCAGAGGACTGCTGCTCTGTAGTAAAATATCCCAGTTTTACTACCAGAGGACTGCCAGCACTGCTGCTCTGTAGTAGAATATCCCAGTTTTACTACCAGAGGACTGCCAGCACTGCTGCTCTGTAGTAGAATATCCCAGTTTTACTACCAGAGGACTGCCAGCACTGCTGCTCTGTAGTAGAATATCCCAGTTTTACTACCAGAGGACTGCCAGCACTGCTGCTCTGTAGTAGAATATCCCAGTTTTACTACCAGAGGACTGCCAGCACTGCTGCTCTGTAGTAGAATATCCCAGTTTTACTACCAGAGACTGCCAGCACTGCTGCTCTGTAGTAGAATATCCCAGTTTTACTACCAGAGGACTGCACTGCTGCTCTGTAGTAGAATATCCCAGTTTTACCACCAGAGGACTGCCAGCACTGTTGCTCTGAAGTAGAATATCCCAGTTTTACTACCAGAAGACCCCCAGCACTGCTGCTCTGTAGTAGAATATCCCAGTTTTACTACCAGAGGACTGCCAGCACTGCTGCTCTGAAGTAGAATATCCCAGTTTTACTACCAGATGACTGCTGCTCTGTAGTAGAATATCCCAGTTTTACTACCAGATGACTGCTTCTCTGTAGTAGAATATCCCAATTTTACTACCAGAGGACTGCCAGCACTGTTGCTCTGAAGTAGAATATCCCAGTTTTACTACCAGAAGACCCCCAGCACTGCTGCTCTGTAGTAGAATATCCCAGTTTTACTACCAGAGGACTGCCAGCACTGCTGCTCTGAAGTAGAATATCCCAGTTTTACTACCAGATGACTGCTGCTCTGTAGTAGAATATCCCAGTTTTACTACCAGATGACTGCTGCTCTGAAGTAGAATATCCCAGTTTTACTACCAGATGACTGCTGCTCTGTAGTAGAATATCCCAGTTTTACTACCAGAGGACTGCGAGCACTGCTGCTCTGTAGTAGAATATCCCAGTTTTACTACCAGAGGACTGCCAGCACTGCTGCTCTGTAGTAGAATATCCCAGTTTTACTACCAGAGGACTGCCAGCACTGCTGCTCTGTAGTAGAATATCCCAGTTTACTACCAGAGGACTGCGAGCACTGCTGCTCTGTAGTAGAATATCCCAGTTTTACTACCAGAGGACTGCGAGCACTGCTGCTCTGTAGTAGAATATCCCAGTCTTACTACCAGATGACTGCTGCTCTGTAGTATAATATCCCAGTTTTACTACCAGATGACTGCTGCTCTGTAGTAGAATATCCCAGTTTTACTACCAGATGACTGCTGCTCTGTACTAGAATATCCCAGTTTTACTACCAGATGACTGCTGCTCTGTAGTAGAATATCCCAGTTTTACTACCAGATGACTGCTTCTCTGTAGTAGAATATCCCAGTTTTACTACCAGAGGACTGCCAGCACTGTTGCTCTGAAGTAGAATATCCCAGTTGTACTACCAGAAGACCCCCAGCACTGCTGCTCTGTAGTAGAATATCCCAGTTTTACTACCAGAGGACTGCCAGCACTGCTGCTCTGTAGTAGAATATCCCAGTTTTACTACCAGAGGACTGCCAGCACTGCTGCTCTGTAGTAGAATATCCCCGTTTTACTACCAGAGGACTGCCAGCACTGCTGCTCTGTAGTAGAATATCCCAGTTTTACTACCAGAGGACTGCCAGTACTGCTGCTCTGTAGTAGAATATCCCAGTTTTACTACCAGAGGACTGCCAGCACTGTTGCTCTGAAGTAGAATATCCCAGTTTTACTACCAGAAGACCCCCAGCACTGCTGCTCTGTAGTAGAATATCCCAGTTTTACTACCAGAGGACTGCCAGCACTGCTGCTCTGAAGTAGAATATCCCAGTTTTACTACCAGATGACTGCTGCTCTGTAGTAGAATATCCCAGTTTTACTACCAGATGACTGCTGCTCTGAAGTAGAATATCCCAGTTTTACTACCAGATGACTGCTGCTCTGTAGTAGAATATCCTGTAGTAGAATATCCCAGTTTTACTACCAGAGGACTGCGAGCACTGCTGCTCTGTAGTAGAATATCCCAGTTTTACTACCAGAGGACTGCCAGCACTGCTGCTCTGTAGTAGAATATCCCAGTTTTACTACCAGAGGACTGCCAGCACTGCTGCTCTGTAGTAGAATATCCCAGTTTACTACCAGAGGACTGCGAGCACTGCTGCTCTGTAGTAGAATATCCCAGTTTTACTACCAGAGGACTGCGAGCACTGCTGCTCTGTAGTAGAATATCCCAGTCTTACTACCAGATGACTGCTGCTCTGTAGTATAATATCCCAGTTTTACTACCAGATGACTGCTGCTCTGTAGTAGAATATCCCAGTTTTACTACCAGATGACTGCTGCTCTGTACTAGAATATCCCAGTTTTACTACCAGATGACTGCTGCTCTGTAGTAGAATATCCCAGTTTTACTACCAGATGACTGCTTCTCTGTAGTAGAATATCCCAGTTTTACTACCAGAGGACTGCCAGCAGTTTTACTACCAGAAGACCCCCCAGCAGCGGTAGTAGAATATCTGTTGCTCTGAAGTAGAATATCCCAGTTTTACTACCAGAAGACCCCCAGCACTGCTGCTCTGTAGTGGAATATCCCAGTTTTACTACCAGAGGACTGCCAGCACTGCTGCTCTGTAGTAGAATATCCCAGTTTTACTACCAGAGGACTGCCAGCACTGCTGCTCTGTAGTAGAATATCCCAGTTTTACTACCAGAGGACTGCCAGCACTGCTGCTCTGTAGTAGAATATCCCAGTTTTACTACCAGAGGACTGCCAGTACTGCTGCTCTGTAGTAGAATATCCCAGTTTTACTACCAGAGGACTGCCAGCACTGCTGCTCTGTAGTAGAATATCCCAGTTTTACAACCAGAAGACCCCCAGCACTGCTGCTCTCTAGTAGAATATCCCAGTTTTACTACCAGAGGACTGCCAGCACTGCTGCTCTGTAGTAGAATATCCCAGTTTTACTACCAGAGCACTGCTGCTCTGTAGTAGAATATCCCAGTTTTACAACCAGAAGACCCCCAGCACTGCTGCTCTGTAGTAGAATATCCCAGTTTTACTACCAGAAGACCCCCAGCACTGCTGCTCTGTAGTAGAATATCCCAGTTTTACTACCAGAGGACCCCCAGCACTGCTGCTCTGTAGTAGAATATCCCAAGTTTTCTGGGGCTCATTATCAGATGGTCTCAGTCTCGTGACTCTGGTCTGTTGTGACTCTGGTGCATGTTTCATCACTCTGTCCATTAGGTGTAATGAGCGTGTGCTGAGGGAGACTGTTTCTTTGATAGGGCTCTGTGTCATTGACAACCATACTAGTAGTAGTAGTCTACCCACCTCCATTAATATGATCTTGCTGACAAGCATGGTTTTAGTAGAGGCTGCTGGCCCATTAACCTTCCATTAACCATTACAGCTATTTGATATCAATGGAATTGGTGTAATGTATATTTACATATATTCGATAAGATATCAATGATATCTTCAATGTACTGTATTTCTTAAAAAGGACTTTGATCAAACAAGAGTATAACCTGACCTTTCCTCCCTCTTCACTCTCTCTCCCTCCCTCCCTCCCTCGGTCTCCTCTCTCTCTCTCTCTCTCTCTCTCTCTCTCTCTCTCTCTCTCTCTCTCTCTCTCTCTCTCTCTCTCTACAGTATGGGGAGGAGGAGGTCTGCTCGGACCGCTTGGACGCTGACTTCCCTGACATTGACCTCTCTCAGCTGGACGCCAGCGACTTTGACTCAGTCAACTGCCTCAGCGAGCTCCACTGGTGCAACGACAATGCCGACATCTCCCCTGCCTCCATCCAGTACAGCACAGGAGACCCCGAGCTCTTTGAGGTGAGATGCTCAGCCTGCGTCTCAGGATTCCACTAGCCTGGGCCCGTATCAATCCTTTTTTTTTTTTTCAGAGTAGGAGTTCTAATCTCAGATCAGTTTTACCTTTCAGATCATAATGAATAAGATTAGATGGACAGATCCTAGATCATCACTCCTACTCTGAGATGCATTGTAGATACGGGCCCATATCTGTTTGTTCTGTCTTGGAAACTGATCTGGGACCAGGATAGGATTCCACCATGACCACCTACCCTATGCAATAGAACTACAACATAGGGACTAGAACTCTTAGAAAAAAGGTGCTATCTAGAACCTAAAATGGTTCTTCGGCTCTCCCCATATTAGAACCCTTTGAAGAACCCTTTTGGGTTCCACGTAGAAGAACCCTTTCACAGAGGATTCTATATGGAACACAAAAAAGAGTTCTACTTGGAACCAAAAAGGGTTCTCTCTCAGCCAAATAACTTCTTTGGAACCCTTCTAAAATTATAGGGTTGAAAAATGCCTGGGACTTTCAATAAATTCTCTGATTTCCAGAAATCCTATTTGGATGATTCTGGATTTCCCTCCTGACTCCAGGAATCCTCCAACTGGGATTTCGGGAAAACCGGGAATTTATTGAAAGTTCACAGAATTTTGCAACCCTACATTGGACTAGACTACACAGATTATTGGTAAACTGAAGAGGCTCCAGTTTTAGTGAATGATAAGGTTGTAGACTCCCATTTTACAATTTTTATTGATCAGACTAATGCACAGATGTCATATAATGTGTTGATAAACATCACCTACCATGGTAGTGATTGATTGAGCCGGGCCCCACCACCCAACGCTGTTGTCTAATTTACCATCCACTTGATAATAATCCCTATTTCAGATTGATTTTAGCGGGATAGAGTAGCGATTGGATTTGGACGCCTCCGGGCCTTGTTTTGGATGCCAGTGTGGAAGCCATTGATCTCCCAGCTTAGTTCATTTAACCTTCAGATTGGGGGGGGGTGAAACCTTGTTTACTTCCCATAGGCTGTCTCCACTCGGTTATCATCCCACCACCAGACTCTATGCTCTTAGTAACATGGCAGCTGCTAAAACGAACAACACTGTGTATGGATGGATGTTGCTCTCAGACTAGAGTAGCCATTTCAGAATTCAAATGCAGAGTGCTCTGTGTTGTAACTGACTGTGTTGCACGTGGGTAGTAGTGTGTTCACTGATGCCCTCTCTCTCTCTCCTGCCCCCTCCAGATAGAAGATGAGAATGCGGCGCTGCTGGCTGCTCTCACAGACAGCCTGGACGGCATGGTGGAGGACGAGGAGGGGGGGCTGTCTGTGTTTCCCTCGCTGAGGGAGGGGTCCGAGGAGGACCTCCCCTTCCCTTCAGGCTCCCTGAGCCCAGAGACAGAAGATCCGTCTCTAGTAAGAATCCTTCCTCACTGTTTAAGGTGGATTTGGATGGGCCTCTGCTCTGACTACCCCACAGCATGGGTATGATAGTCAACAAAGGTCTGAATTTTTCTCATTTTGGGCTTTTCCATTATTTTTAGCAACCACTACTTCTAATAAGAATGCTTTTTACTGGCAGGCACAGGCAGGCAACCTGGACCACAAACATGTTCTCTTAAAGAAACTGTGGTTCTCACCTCTTTTGACCCCCCCATGCAGTGCATTCAGAAAGTATTCAGACCCCTGGATTTTTTCCACATTTTATTAAGTTACAGCCTTATTCTACAATGGATTACATAATTTCCCCCCCTGATCAATCTACACACAAAAAAAGGGAAAATAACATTTACATAAGTTTACGGACCCTTAGTCAGTACTTTGTCTTATTGGGTATTGTGTGTACTCCATAATGACACATTTAATTGAATTAATTTTCAAATAATAAGGCTGTAACGTAACAAAATGTTGAAAATGTACTTTCCGGGTGCACCGTACCTCCCCTAACTCATTAATCTTCCTTTTTTCCCTTTCCCACATTGTTCTATTTCTCTCTCAGTCCTTTGCCATCTTAAAGGGGTGATATACTACTGTCATACCCATGTCTGACTCCTAGGACCCAGCCCAGCATCCTATAGCGCCAGCAGTTACACTGTGACCCCCTCTCCTCTTTTCACACTGTCCTTTGGGATGCCTCTACCCTCTCTCCCCTGCACCCCTCTCAGGAAAAACATGTTTTTATTTTCAACTGTTGTTCCTATCTACTCATGCTTCCTTATTCCTCTTGTCCACAATGAAGCCAAAATACTTCCTTCATTTTCCTTATGTTTGGAAACTTTGGAGCGGATTTAAAGAGACGGAAATCCCAAATGATCAAGGCAAGGGTTATAAAGGTCCTATTGGGTTACAGCGCTGAGGGAAATGAGTTATCTACATACCTACATGGTCTCTACCTCAAGTCACTCTGCCTCTCAGAGATAATTACAATTACAGGAGAACATTCAGACTCTATATATACCCACTGATGGGACATTTTTAACAAATTGATGAAAATTACCCTCATGATGTCCTTAGATAGCTTAAGAATCTTAATGGGAGTTGGTATCAGTTGGTAGTGATAGCAGTAATTCAACAAAATTTGTCAAAACTGGT
The DNA here is from genome assembly GCF_023373465.1 of Oncorhynchus keta. Taxonomy (NCBI): domain Eukaryota; kingdom Metazoa; phylum Chordata; class Actinopteri; order Salmoniformes; family Salmonidae; genus Oncorhynchus; species Oncorhynchus keta. The sequence goes on from NC_068450.1 coordinate 27,201,895, forward strand.
ATTCTGTTTATATTGTTATGCATGCTAGTCATTCAGAGGTAAACGCTGTTGTGCATGCTAGTCAATCAGAGGTAAACGTTGTTGTGCATGCTAGTCATTCAGAGGTAAACGCTGTTGTGCATGCTAGTCATTCAGAGGTAAACGCTGTTGTGCATGCTAGTCATTCAGAGGTAAACGTTGTTGTGCATGCTAGTCATTCAGAGGTAAACGTTGTTGTGCATGCTAGTCATTCAGAGGTAAACGTTGTTGTGCATGCTAGTCATTCAGAGGTAAACGTTGGTGTGCATGCTAGTCATTCAGAGGTAAACGTTGTTGTGCATGCTAGTCATTCAGAGGTAAACGTTGTTGTGCATGCTAGTCATTCAGAGGTAAACGTTGGTGTGCATGCTAGTCATTCAGAGGTAAACGTTGGTGTGCATGCTAGTCATTCAGAGGTAAACGTTGTTGTGCATGCTAGTCATTCAGAGGTAAACGTTGGTGTGCATGCTAGTCATTCAGAGGTAAACGTTGTTGTGCATGCTAGTCATTCAGAGGTAAACGTTGGTGTGCATGCTAGTCATTCAGAGGTAAACGTTGTTGTGCATGCTAGTCATTCAGAGGTAAACATCTGTTGTGCATGCTAGTCATTCAGAGGTAAACATCTGTTGTGCATGCTAGTCATTCAGAGGACATTGTTGTAAAGTCATTCAGAGGTAAACGTTGTTGTGCATGCTAGTCATTCAGAGGTAAACGTTGTGTGCATGCTAGTCATTCAGAGGTAAACGTTGTTGTGCATGCTAGTCATTCAGAGGTAAACGTTGGTGTGCATGCTAGTCATTCAGAGGTAAACGTTGGTGTGCATGCTAGTCATTCAGAGGTAAACGTTGGTGTGCATGCTAGTCATTCAGAGGTAAACGTTGGTGTGCATGCTAGTCATTCAGAGGTAAACATCTGTTGTGCATGCTAGTCATTCAGAGGTAAACATCTGTTGTGCATGCTAGTCATTCAGAGGTAAACATCTGTTGTGCATGCTAGTCATTCAGAGGTAAACGTTGTTGTGCATGCTAGTCATTCAGAGGTAAACATCTGTTGTGCATGCTAGTCATTCAGAGGTAAACATTTTGTTGTTGTGCATGCTAGTCATTCAGATGTAAACATTTGTGGTGTTTTTACTGACAAATATACAGACCCATAGTTAATAGGCTAGAGTAGTGGATTGATGACCAATAAGATGTCATTATATTCAACATCTGTTTTTAGGCAAAAAAGGCCCATTTTATATTATGAAATGTGGATTAACATGGTGACACATAACAGTCCACCTCCCTCCCTTCCTGCCTGTCTGTCAGTCCCTCTCCATCCCAGTGACAGACCAGAGGATTTATTGTTGTGACCCGGGGGGTAACCTCGTCGCACAGCGCAAATAAGCGTGATATATCAACCACTCAAAATTGGCCTTAGTGGGAGTGACCATAGGATTCTATGGGAGTGACCTTACTGAGTAAAGTATTTGTCATCATTTAATATTAGCGAATCACATAACTGTGAGGTGTGGATCTGTGCTTGTGGTGTTGTGGGAGATGATTTGTTGGTTGAGTTTCTCCCAGCTCTCTGCATTGGCTAACAAATGCCAAGTGTGACGTGTTGGTCCGCTAGACTCATTTGGGCGGAAGTGTCTGGGAACGAGATTACCCTGGGGTGTCATGACTGGTTAGTGAGTGGAGGAGCAGGACTCCCTCTACTGGCAAGATCTGTAACTGCACCTGACCTCAGTGTGTGTGTGTGTGCGTGTGTGTGTGTGTGCGAGCGAGAGGTTGTGAGCAGCAGAGAACAAGGGCTACATTGAGCCAGGCAGTGCAGGAATTGGTCCAGAGTAGAGTAGTCTGTCATGGCATGCGTGGGCCTGGCGCACCAACAGTGTTGTACATAGAGATGGAAACCTTCAGCCCCCCTTCACTTTCCTCAATGAAACACTAAGAGGCACCATTGAAGCCCCTGCCGGGTTGGCACATGCTGTCAGGGATGGGCAACTCAATTAGCACTGCTCTCCTCATCTATTTTATCATCTGTTTCAACATGACATATAAGACCAGTCAGTATTAACTAGCAGCCATACATCCTGGAACCAGGCACATCATTCCCTCACATCTACAGTCAGCACTCCCGTGACATCCTCAGTGTGTTCCAAAACCAGCGCAGCTTAGGGGATTGTTGTTGTAAGCAGATTTATATCATCTGATGATTTCACATGCGATGCCGCTGCCTCAATGTGTAATGAATGAAATGCGAGGGAATGTCCTTCTGAACTGCAATGCAGCAGTGTTACCTCCTGGTTGAAAAGTGACTAGGAGAGCTATAGAATCACATTTCCGTTTGGTCTTATATTCACACAGCTTCCTCCCGTCAGCTTCGGTTTGAACGCTGGACGGAGGAGCAGAAAGGGGAGGTGGAATGGACCCTGTCAGGAGTGATGATACTG